>NC_141546.1:100457500-100654166 GCF_021556685.1 Rattus norvegicus
TTTTGCTATTTTATACATTCCAGCTACGACCCTTCCGTCAGTTACATTTTCACAATTCTTCCATAGCTCGGCGTCGTGCCTTCTTACACTATCATTGGATAAATCATATTTTTTCATACTTTAATGTCATAAGTGTAAGATAATCCTTTATTTATGGTGGAGTTGCATACCAATAAATCTGCAGAAATTCGAAAATACTTTAAGTAAAAAAAAAAACAAACAAACACATTTTAAATGTACCTTCTACACATCATAAGCTTAGCTCAGCCCAATGTGTTCATGCCCAGAACACTTAGTTTACAGTTAGGCAAAAGCATAGAACACGAAGCCTATTTTATACTCAGGCATGGAAGGTCTCCTGTATTTTTTGGATACCAAACCAAGGCGGAAAACAAAAGGATGGGATTGATCCTTGTCGTGAAGACCCACAGCTGAGAACATTCAGAGAACTGAACTGAATTTAATTTCAGTTCATAAATATGCAGTGAAGAGAAAGCCTTCAGGTTTTTCTACTGAAGCCCAAGAACAGCTGGGAGAGGGCCCCAGGGCCCCAGCACTTCATGCAGTAGCAGCCATGATGCCTGCAGACACAAAAGAAGTGGTCCTTATACCACATGCTTCATTTTTATGTTTATCTCCGTGACCAGCAGGGGCACCCCATATCTGTCAGTCAGCTCATATGCCTTTCACCTACTGGACATCCATTTTTCTTGATGCCCAGACACTGCTTCTAAAAGTATGAAACAGCTCTACCAGTGTCTTAGGTGTAGTTCTCCCTGGTTTGGATGTCCAGCTCCCTCCATCCCAGAACTCACCATTGTCTGTAGTTACAGTTTAATCATCTCATCGTCACTATCCCCATATTAGCTGTTGTCCAAGCACTGAGAGCTTTTGATTTACTCTTTTATCTCCATAATCTAGTTAGAGCCTTTGAAAGCCATTTATTCGTGGTTGTGCGACCCTCTTTTTTTTTTTTTTTTTTTGACGGAAAGTATATTTAAATCATCCCAGAATCTTTTGAGCACTGGGCTAAGCTTAGCAGCCTCATTGACTATGTAAAAACGTGGTATAAAAAGGCATGATTTGAGGGTTCCTTTTCTTCTTTGGTTTTGAGGAAGGACCTCACTATAGAGTCCAACCTGACCTCAAGCTCCTCATCTTCTCCTTGAGGGAAGAATCCCGGGGTCACAAACAGGTGCCATGGCAGATGTATAAACAATACTGTTTGAACATAACCATTGTGCTTTGCTCCTTTGGTTGAACACCTGTGGTTTTGTTCAGTGCAAGTACACATCTTTTTATCAGGATTCATGGTGCCATATATTTAGGATACCCTGGGGCACTGTTTAGATCAAAAGATTACTGAACGGGTCATTGTTTTGTCTCCAACATTGTCTTTCCTTCGAAATAAAACAGTTCCAAAGTCAGTGTGCAAACATTCTGAGGCCATCCAGGCATCCTTGCCTTGGTGACAGCAAACAGGAAATGTTTGCTTACTCACATTCCTGAATGCTCAGGGTCCTCTGATGGAGGATTGGGGAGTTTCATTTGGACGTGGTAACATTTCCATCCTAAAGTAGCTTTCTATGTTGTTTACTGCCTCAAATCCTGCTCTGTCTGGCCTCCTTGTAAATGGCTGTCTGCTCTGGCAAACAACTCCAGAACTATCTTGACTCGTCAATGCTAACTGTTTCTTCGGACATACACTTCTCGCGTGCGATTATTTATTGCAGCTCTTTCTAAACTCCATCCTTGGCTAACATTCTCAAGATGATGATGCCTTTTGAGGTTGGCTCAGTAGTATATGCTTATTTCCGGTCCTCTACCCACACAATAATTTTTCCATGTTATGACCTGGGCCACCTCTTTTCTTTCTGATAAGATTGGGTCTAACCCATGCCTGTATTGTCCCTACATCCCTGATGCATCTCTTATCCTTTAAGATAGGCAAGATCCTTGAGTACAGTAGTTCTAATCCTGGACTACTGCTGGCTTCCATTCTTCAAATTGAAAAATAACATTATTTCATTGCCTCCCTTCTCAATCACCTCAAGACAAAAGATGGGCATTTAGCCCAGGGAGTGGGGTGTGATGGTTCAAAACATTATCCTAAAACTTCAGGTGACCCATTTTACTGTACTGATCATTTATTTTTGTGATAGAATGACCCCTGCCACTGCCTAGCATCATGGGAAAGTTCCGGTGTTCATATCACTCTAACCTGGGGAAAAAAATCAAAATTTAAAATGCTAGGGTTTATGTGGAATTATTTCCTTTTATGACATCACAAAGTTGAAATCCCTTTGGTCAATGTAATGGTAAACAGACAAAGAATCAATCACCTAGGAAGAGGGTTTCAAGGAGGGGTTGTCTACACTGAGTTGGCCTGTGGGTATATCTCTCTTATTAAGTTCATTGAGATGGGAAGACCCAGCCCACTGTAGGCACAGCCATTCACTAGGCTGGCTCTGAACTGGACAATATTGAAGCAGTAAAGCTGAGCACAGGAAAGCAAGGGAGCATCAATGTGGATGTGATCTGACTGACTGACTGACTGTGGATGTGATCTGACTGCCTATCTGTCGGTGTGATCTGATTATCTATGGATGTGATCTGACTGATTGAATGTGGATGTGATCTGACTGACTGCCTGACTGTGGATGTGATCTGACTGCCTGTCTGTGGGTGTGATCTGACTGCCTGTCTGTGAGTGTGATCTGACTGACTGTCTGTGGGTGTGATCTGACTGCCTGACTGTCTGTGGGTGTGATCTGACTGACTGCCTGTGGATGTGATCTGACTGACTGCCTGACTGTGGATGTGATCTGACTGACTGTCTGACTGTGGATGTGATCTGACTGCCTGTCTATGGATGTGATCTGACTGCCTGACTGTGGATGTGATCTGACTGACTGTCTGACTGTGGATGTGATCTGACTGACTGTCTGACTGTGGATGTGATCTGACTGACTGTCTATGGGTGTGATCTGACTGCCTGACTGTAGATGTGATCTGACTGTCTATGGATGTGATCTGACTGACTGACTGTGGATGTGATCTGACTGACTGACTGACTGACTGTGGATGTGATCTGACTGACTGACTGACTGACTGTGGATGTGATCTGACTGACTGACTGTGGATGTGATCTGACTGACTGACTGACTGACTGTGGATGTGATCTGACTGCCTGTCTGTGAGTGTGATCTGACTGACTGTCTATGGATGTGATCTGACTGACTGACTGTGGATGTGATCTGACTGACTGCCTCACTGTGGATGTGATCTGACTGCCTGTCTGTGGGTGTGATCTGACTGCCTGACTGTAGATGTGATCTGACTGACTGACTGTGGATGTGATCTGACTGACTGCCTCACTGTGGATGTGATCTGACTGACTGTCTGACTGTGGATGTGATCTGACTGCCTGTCTATGGATGTGATCTGACTGACTGTCTGTGGATGTGATCTGACTGCCTGTCTATGGATGTGATCTGACTGCCTGGCTGTGGATGTGATCTGACTGACTGACTGACTGACTGACTGTGGATGTGATCTGACTAACTGTCTGACTGTGAATGTGATCTGACTGACTGACTGACTGTGGATGTGATCTGACTGACTGCCTGAAATGTCTGCCCTGATGGACTGCACCCTGGAATGATAAGCAGAATTAAGCCCTTTCTTCCCAAAGTTGATTTTTGTTAAGGTGTTTCATCTCAGCAGCAGAAATGATACGAGGACAGCCAGGCTCAGTCTCTGTGTTAGTTTCTGAATTTTTAAAAACAGTTTATAAATAGGAAAGCTTAATTCCCACTTATAGTTTCCATCCTTTTGGGTTGGGGCCTGTGATGGAGCAGTACGTCATCCATCATCCAGCGAGCCATGGCACCCGGGGAGCAACTAAATAAACAAATAAGCTAAAAAGCTATGAAAACTAGCTGAGGTCCCAATACCTCTTTGAAGGACACACCAGAAGTGACTTAACATTCTCTCAGTGGGATCTATTGTGAGGATTCCATCCTTTCCAATAGCATCGTAGGCTAGTGAACATGTCTCTACACATTAAATCATGCACATATATTTATCCAAACCTTTGCAATCTCTACAAACGCTCCTTTCTCATGTTGATGATTAGACTGGCTAGATCAGGAATGGCTGTATGGCTTGTAACGTGGTCTTTCTGGGTGTGTTTGTGTTTTCCAGAAGAGTTTGGTACTCAGTGGGAGAAAGCCACCTTCAAGCTGGGCAGTCACTTTCTAAGCAGCTTGGGCTCTGGGTAGAACAAAGACAAAGAAAATATTTCATTTCCGTCTCTTGAAACTTGAATTCCTCTCCTGCTCCCAAGACACTGGAACTCCAGGATTTACCCAGCAGCACCTGCAGCTCTCAAGCCTTTGGCATCAGACTGAGAATTATGTCGTTGGCTGCCACAGTTCAGAGTCTTTTGGACCAGAGCTGAGGTATACTATTGGTGTTCTGTTAGCTTATAAACAATATGTTACTTCACAGTCTCCATAATTGAGTGGGCTAATTTCTCTGATAGAAGTCTTCACATATGTACATATGTGTACATGTATTTAACCATCTGACAGATCAATAGGTATCTATCCATCTATCACCTATTATTACATATCTACATGCACCTTTGTAAACTTTCTGTCAATTATTATCTGTCTATTACCTATCATTGCCTATCTATCTACACGTGTATACATGCATTTGTCAACTACTCATCAGTTACTACCTATGATTATCCATCTACCAATCTGATATCTATTGGTTCTGTCTCTTTGAAGATCCCTGACTAATACTATTACCCCTAGTTCTTGAACCTTAGATTTATTTTTTGTTTGTACTTTTGTGTGGGTGTACATGTGTGTGCATGTGCATTTGTGGGTATGCTTGCATATATGTGATGTGTGTGTGTGTTTGTGTGTGTGTGTATGCTTGCACATATGCGGTGTGTGTGTGTGTGTGTGTGTGTGTGTGTGTGTTCGTTTGCACAGAAGTGAGTGTCCTCAGAAGCCAGAAGAGGGCTTCGGATGCCCTAGAGCTTGAGTTCCAGGTGGTTGTGTGCTGCTCAATATATGGAGATCTGAGAACTGAACTCCAGTCCTCTGCAAGGACAGCAAATACTCTCTCTTAACCAGTGATGTATCTCGCTGTTCCTGTAGCTATCCTACCTTGATTGGAATATTTTCTGCTCTGGATCATGAAGATTCTCCCCCTGGAGTGCCTTCTTCAACAGTTCTTCCCTGGGGCTGTGGTGATGGCTCAGTTGGCAAAGTGCTCATACACAAGCATGAGAATCTGAGTTCCATACTCAGGACCCATATAAAAAGCTAGGTGACACAGCATGTAATTATAATCCTAGTGATGGGGGATGTAGAGAAGGGGGTCCCAAGGGCTCACTAGTCAGCCATTTTCTAACGTACTTTGTGAGCCCTGGGTCCATAAGAGACCCCATCTATAAATGAATAAATAAATAAATAAATAAATAATAAGTGATTTTAAAATGCTATACTTGCACACGAAGATGTGTTCATGGGTACCTCCCTGTTACACACTCATGTCCTTCCACATGCAAGTGCATGCACACTCACATAAAATGCGTTTTTGCCTGTTTCTCAATATTCACACCTATACTTTTCCTATGGCTCTTGACTGAGTCTTTGTGACACAATGGCCAACTCTGACATCCATAAGAATACCCGGTTCACCGTGCCCTCTTCTCTGCTGTTTGTCGGTTTTGAGGTGGACTCCATCTGTGATGTGAGCTGCCCAGCATGGCTTCTGAGAATTGAGCTCTGGTCCTCCACAGGCTGACAAGTGCTCTTAGTTGCTGAGCCTTCTACTCAGCACTGGACTTTGGTGTTTTCACTGTTCCCACTTCCAAGAATTTCAGAAAGTCAGGCTTAGGCATGCAACTGCTATTTTTAATTGCTGGAACTTATCTATAGATCACCATTTACCCTTAGTTCCGGAAGCATCTTCTGCCATTATGTTAACAAAATGTCATCCTTTGGAATGGTTGCTAAACTTATTACTGGAACTTTTCAATCTATTTGACTATGGTCTTCTCCTTCTTTCACCTTTAAATTTTTCTGGTTTTTGCATACTAACTCACTTTGGTTTTTCCAGACATACACCCCTTGTACACTGAGTATGTCCAGCCAGCCTTCTGTCACCCAGATCCTAACTGTCCTTCTCAGGGTTCTTAACTTCTCTGTGCCTTGTCTTAGTTGCCCTTCTTTTGTTTAATTAACTAACTAATTAATTAATTAACTAGTTAATTTCCTCTACATCCCTATTGAAGCTTTCACACACACCCTCAACACATACAGTCCCTTCCTCTCACCTTGCCTCCCCACAATGCCTCCTCCCTTTCTACTCAAAGTATCTCACAAGTATCTTGACCCTCTTGGCCTATCAAGTTGTAGTAGGACTAACCAAACCTTCTCCTATTGAAGCTACACAACACAGCCCAGTTATGGGAAAGGGATCAAAAGACAGGCAACAGAGTCAGAGACATCTCTTGCTTCTGTTGTTGGGTTTCTTTATTTGACTTCTTGAACTATTTTAAGATGATTTCAACTCATAATTTTAATACTTGTTTTTTTCTTGGTAGAAAGAATGAGCCAATGGCCTCCATTCCTTGTACACAACAGGTCAGGCCATCATTGTTAAAGTCTACATTTGGCATGTGATCAGTGATGTATAAGGACACTCTTTTACCTCATCTTGTCCTGGTTCTTTTGATGATCTGATATGTTAGTGTGGTTTAATCTCTATATCTTGTACTATGGTTAAAACTGAGAACTAACATCCATTTAAAAAATTGGTCAGTGTTTCTTGTTCTGTATTCTCTAAGTTTTTAAAAATAAAGATGTATATATATATATGTATGTATATATGTATATATGTATATATATACATATACATATATATTCCAAATTTATTATCTTCTGATTTTCTTTATGGCAGTTTCCCAGGAATAATACATTTCAATTATCTTGAAGTTACATTTACTGATACGATTTACTTGGTTATTGTATTTATATCATACAGATAAAGGGCTTTTATATGCTGAGATTACAAAAACTATTTTCCCCTTTCTTAATATTGTATTCCTGCAATGAGTTCAACTTTCTTGTATTACTGTTAAATGGTGTGATATGAATCTTTTTATCCAGATGGCTTCCCCATTGTCTATCACATGTTGAATCATCTATTTCTCCACAGATATAGGATATATGATATAATGCCACACATATTACACAGTAATCCCCAAGACTTTCAGTCTCTGTCTAGACTTCACATTCTGTTCCATTTATTTGTCTATCTGCTCATGCCCTAGCTCTGTTTCATTTTGCTTGTTGAGCATTTTAAGTATTTGAACGGCTCGCCCTCCAGACCCTTCTCTATTTTCCTCTTGAAATTTTCCATATGAAGTTGGAAACTAGTTTCATGGAGACACCCATTCCTTGTTTTTATTGGAATGAAGTTTTACATATAGATGAATTTGGAGGGAATTTATCTTAATAATGCTAACTTTCCTGTCTAAGAACATGATCTGCTTTTCTGTTTTTACAAACCTTTCTCCCCCCACTGGTAGCACTTCCTTCTTAATAGATTTTGAATGTGTTTTTATTAAGTATATTCCTGGGTAATTCCTTACAAAGTTTGTTTCTTAGAGAAACTACATCTCAAGGGAGCAAAGGCCACAGCCCGTGAATGAAGTCTCTCTAGATAGAAATTGCAGCGTGCACTTAACTAACTGGAAAAACACAAATGAATTATTTAAACTCGGTGCCTCCATGTGTTCGGGTGGATGTCTATGGGCTCCTGTGGGAATGTGGTGAATCAGCGCTGGAAGGTTCTCTGTAAGAAGCAACCCTGTGAGTACTCATTTTACCTCACTGTTGCTAGTGCAGACTACTTTTCCCATAAACATTCCAAGTATTTACTGTTTATGTAGCTGTATCTTATTGTTTTCTAGATTCTATACCTAGACAGTTAATTAACCTTGATGCTTAGCAAGAACATATTTTCCAAGGGACCTTTTCAAGATATGATTATGGACTTTAAATGATGCTATTTAGTTCTCCTCCCCCACACACGATGTTTATTTATGACTTATGTATGTAGCCTATTTGTATATGTGTATGTGTGTGTATCGATGTGCCTGGTCATGTGTGGTATAAATGGGCACATGACCACTGCATATTTTTGTGCTCCAGAGAAGACTCTTAAGTGTTGGCCCTGGCCTTCCACCTTGTTTAAGACCTCATGTTTTGTTTTACTCTGGTATCCATCAGGCCAATGACCATTGAGTTTTAAGGGATCCCTCTCATCCCATGACGGGAACATGGGGATTGGAGACTTCACACTACTACACTGTGCTGTACTGTGGTCTTGGCATGGTAAACATGGTACCCACCGAGCTGTAGCTCCTTTAATTCTTTATTCTTTTGTGACAGAGTCTGGTATCGCCCAGGGTGGGGTTGAATGTACTTTTATAGACTATGAACTTCTGATCCTCCTGCCTCCACCTGAGGGCTGGGATTCCAGCCATGTGCCACCATGCTTCCTTAGGGCAGTTTTAGGGGTGAACCCCAGGGTTTCATGGATGCTTGACAAGCACTCTACCAACCAAGCTACATTCCAGGCCCTCTCTTTCCCTACTTTCTGGTTGTGTTTGCTTGGTATTATTCAGTATTATTGAAAAGCAATTAAAACTTTAAAAGATGTAGATGATGATCACAGAGGATTCCAAATCTACAATTTCCTTTAGTAATCTCCTTATCATTTCGAGCAGAATTTTTTCACATCCTTTGGAGGATCTGTTAGTTATGGACGTCTTTAAACCTAGAAACTACGTACAATATTGTATTCCTCCACTACTCACATGAATTTCATTTCAGAATAGTTTCAATACTCATAATTCAATGACTTATAAATTTATGTCTATCCTAGATATATTTCTTATAATTCCAAAGTATATTTTCATTTCCAATGGTGTATTTCAGTCACAGTGTCTCCACTGTGCCTACTGACCCTGCTTTGTGGCAACTGAAAAGAAGAAGACAACTGGGGGAGCTGCTGAGTGGTCGTGCTTACTGAAACACTTTAAAGCCACCAGCTGCCCTGTCCTGTCAGTTCTCGCTCTTAGGGCCACCCTTATTCTCTAGCTGCTTATTTCTTTTCACACTGACTCTTGATGCTGTTTTCTGACTCGCCACTAGGAAGAGCAACCACACTTCTTAACCTGTGATTGGTTATTGTTCCAAAATGTATGACCTCGGCTCCTGAAACCAACAAGACGGTAGGGCAAACTGAGAGCTCAATTGGTCACCCTGTTGCCTAGGTTTTACTGTCGCCTTCTCATGACCAAAGTTCAGATTTTGATATCTGTTTGATCAGAAAAATGAATGGGCACACAAGCTTAAAGTTTAAAAGAATTTAGCGTGCTCTGAGTCTGTTGATCAATTGAGTACCGTTCTGCAGAATCAAAATTGGAGCATTCAAGCAACTGTCTGCGTGGGTTCTATCTAACAAGGTCTACTTAGAAGCCACAGCTGATTATGCCGTTCTCCTAAGCATCTTCCATTGGTTCCACAATTCCTGGTGTCAACATGAATTAGCACAGCTCACTCTGAAGACACACACTCTTCCCGTGGCATCATTTATCTCCTAAGAAAGATACTTCGTGCAATTTCTTCTCTGAAAATAAATCAAGGCTGCAAGTCTGAGGTAATATTGGATCTTATCCTAATTTTGAATCCTGAGCACTTAGCACTGCCTTCTAGATAACCAACCAGTGAAATAAATGTGACATGAATAAAGGGACCACATTACTGGTGGCCCTGTGATTAATACCTTATACTTTATTGATGAAAATGTATATCTACTTTTAACAATAAGTGTATGAATTCACTTAATATCACAGCTCTCAACTTTTCATCAATATTTGCATGTGATGCCAAATATCTTTGTATTAATATCCTCTATTTTAGAAAGAAAAATACTTCACCAAGTTCACATTTATAAACCATAGCAAGACTTCTCTGGAAATCTAGTATATTGGCTTAGAAGTAGGTTGTAATTCAAGTAGTTTGCAAATAAATGCTGAGATGGATCATAGCCGGTGGAAAAGGGGTAATCACTCCACTAAGAACAGCATTCGGCATTTCATGCTTGCCCCCATAATAATCTGATATTTCTACTTTGTCAAAATTGAAGGGTTTCAACAAAAAAATCATCAATGAGTAAATGGGATATTAAGTCTGAATTTTATGCACTTCAAAAGCAAAACCTGTGTGAGTGTTCAATTTTGAATGTATTTTTAGTAATAGTTGCACCACCATGGTTTCGGATGCATTTATAGCCTTTATCTGTCAAATGCAAATAGAGCTGAGTCTGCAACGGTCTTCCAGTGAGTTCCTTAATGTTGCTATCTTGGTGGGAACCGTTAAGATTTGCTAGCAAGCTATACATACCTACTTGCTATTTATTTTTTTAAGATTTATTTCTTTTTATTTTATGCATGTAAATGTTTGCCTGTATGTATATCTGTGCCCCAAATGTGTGCCTAGTGCCGGAAAGGCCAGAAAAGGGTGTCATTTCCCTGGAACCGGAGTTACAGATGGTTGTGGGCCACCATGTAGGTCTGGGAACTGAACTTAGAGTGTTCTAAGCGACCAAACCATCTCTCCAGGCCCTGGTTGCTCTTTCTTGTTTGACTAAATCCCCTCCCCTTAGCTTACAGTTAACACACATGTTGGAAGTAATTTACTTTCTGCCTAGCTTAGTTCCTCAGTGGTTCAGTTTTGCTCCACGACTCTCATACCTCTCTCCAAGTATCCAAGTTAGGACTGTTTGGCAGTGTGGATACAGGGAACTTTTGTTCACTGAGTCTGTCCTTTCCCATAATGCAACTGACCTTAATCGTATGCACACCCAATTGTGCACAGGATAAGATGTCAAATAAGGGATTCGATGTGAAAATTTACTTTGAATCTTACTGCACATGTTTCTAACACTATTCTAGGCCAGATCTGGCTATTGTGCCTAGTTGCTGGCTGTTTCCCAGAGGGTTTGAATAGAACCAGGGCTCTATCAAGAGTAAGGGGAGTGTCTTGTTTTCATTGCTTAAAAGAGGTGTTTCTGCAGCTTGGTGTAGATGGGAGTGCTAAGTCACTAACAAGTGGAGCCCCAGGTGATTGAGCTACTTTTGTGCTTCCCTGCCTCACTTTTGCAATCTTGGCCTCAACTCCTGCAGGTTCATGTCCTCCCCCAACATTGTCAGCAGCTGGAGTTTGAGCATCCGAAGCATGAACCAATGCGGGTGCAAGCATCAAGTATGGCTGTCTGGGCTGCTTCTCAATTCTGTTGTGCAAGAGCCTTGGAAGCTCAGAGCCCCGGGGCTCTGTTTCACACACATTTACTTACCCAACAACTTTTTTCATCTCATTTGTAATTATTTAATAAAAGAAAACTGTGAAATGGGAATGGCAGGTTTTGTTTTGCTCACTGAAAATAGTGAGGTTTCCTTTTGAAAGTAGGCAGGCTAGTGAAGTCTGTAACCGTAGCAGTAGGAGTGTGAGGCAGGAAGATTGTCATGGCTTCAAGGCCAACCTGGACTTCAGTATAAGACACTAGCTTGTTTTGTGTGTCAACTTGACACAGGCTGAAGTTATCACAGAGAAAGGAGCCTCCCTTGAGGAAATGCCTCCATGAGACCCAGCTGTAAGGCATTTTCTCAATTAGTGATCAAGCAGGGAGGGGCCCATTGTTGGTGGTGCCATCCCTGGGCTGGTGGTCCTGAATTCTATAATAAAGCAAGATGAGCAAGTCAGGAGAAGCAAGCCACTAAAGCAGCACCCCTCCATGGCCTCTGCATCAGCTCCTGCTTCCTGACCTGCTTCAGTTCCAGTCCTGACTTCCTTTGGTGATGAACAGCCATGTGGAAGTGTAAGCTGAATAAACCCTTTCCTCCCCAACTTGCTTCTTGGTTTGTGTGTGTGTGTGTGTGTGTGTGTGTGTGTGTGTGTGTGTGCGTGCGCGCGCGCGCTCGTGTATTGTATATGTATATAAGTATATGTGATATGTGTATATGTATACATATGGAAAGAGCTTCCTAAGTATTATGATTACATGTGTGATCCATTTAAAGCTTTTAATGTTAATTTGTCTTCCAAACACAGCAGTATACAGACAAAAAAATCTTTGTTAATTGGGACAGAAATTAAGATAGATTCTTATCATCTGGATCATTGGGAAATGTTTGTTCTGATTTCTATGCAAGCATTTTTAACAGACTATACAGTTTGCTCGGTGATACGCTCCAACCAAGCTGGGCTGAGTCTATGTGTGACCATCAGTTGGAGTGTGACTGGCTCAGCACTGGGTGCACAACTAAGAGCTTCCTGTCTTCCAGAGGCTCTCAATAGCCAAGAGTTCAGAGGAAAGAGGGAAAGCCTGTGTGCCCCTCTGCCTTTTTTTGAGTTGATGTTGATAGGGCCTAGATACACATAATGAAATGGAATGTTTGACCATTTTAAAATTACATTTATTTTAATCCCTCTGCTGTTAATCCCTCTCTGCTTCCCCACTTCTCAGCTTTCCTTTCCTATTCTTCCTCCAATCCCATTGTCCCTTTGCTTCCTCCTTCTCTTTCCTTCCCTTTCCTTCCTCTTATCCCATCCATCTCATTTTCTTCTCTTTTCCCTCCCCCTATGCAGGCATGTTCTCAGTGCTTCTGGCCCAGCTCTGTCTGGAGCGGTGGCCAGCCTGCCACAGGACACGTGGTTTTAAGTGCACACATTTTATCAGGCCAGACTCAGAATGGAGACAAAAGAGGAAGAGAAGGTGGAGACATGAGACCCTGAGTGTAGAATGTGCTCAGAAGGATCAAAAACTGAGAAACCAGGCACAAGATCAGAGTGTGTTTGTTACAGACTGAGTTGATGTGGCAGGACCATATACTTCAGGCAGTAGGGTGTTATTTGTTAGCATCAATGAGCTTTGCAACCACTTGCTTGTATAGGAACCAACTGAATCCTAAGAGAAATGCACTGCTCCTTTCCAAAGGTAGTTCTCTAAGGTGCCAACTACATATCACTAGACTGAATCTCTTTAAATCAGCTCAACACACCTATCCTGGTGTCCATCCTTTGAAAGCACACTCAAACTAAGTCTAACCACATACATATAAATAATGCCTCACTCTCAATGTAGACTGAAGTCCAAAGTCCAGTATCTCAAATAGAACTGTATTTAAAGCCTGACTCTAAAACGAGGTGGCTAACTTCCGTGAGATCGTAAGAACTCATTTTGTGGAAGCAGGGCTGATGTTCTTCAGAAGAATAACAGATCTGGACGCAGGTTGTTAAAGAGCATCATAAACCAAAGACAGAGACCATTAGAAAGAGCCAATTCTATGCAAGGTCTTCTACCTGACATCTCTATTCTCTGAATACACAAGAAAGCGTCTTCCTGTTGCTTAGGCCTCTTAGCATGTAGTCTTTTTTTTTGTCATACCTAGTCAGTTATGCAGTGCACAGGCATGTCCAGGTATTGACTACCCTGGGATTCTAACTTGTCTGCCTCCAAACACTGTCTTACTTTCAGCTCCGTCTTTTGAGAATATCATCCTATCCACGGCCACTCAGCCTTCTTCCTTCCCTAAGAAGAGGGTGACTATGGGGTGAATCATAGTGTCTCATGGGAACAGGGTGTGGATAATGCCACGAAATTCCCTCCAGTAAAAGAGTAGCTATCCTCATCTGATTATGACCACTTTATTTATGACAGTGGGGATGGTAGAAAGGATTTGAAATGTTATACTATATTAGGGTAAGAAAACTAGAATTTCATGATGACATGCCAAAGGTTTTGAATTCCAGTTTCTATGGATGACTGCTGACTTGATCAAAGGCTGACAGTGGTGTTCTTCTAAACCCAAATGATAAAGAGAGAAAGACAAACAGTGCTATTTGATCTAGACAAAGCTTTGTAATGAGCTAAAAGAAGAAAGGAACAAAGTTAGGTATTAACTCAAACCACATCAGTCTCTCTAAGCCTGGGTTTCTGGTAAGAGAATGAACATCCTATTTCTTATGTAGACAATGTGATTTTTTGCAATCTTTAAAAGAACATGATACCTCTTCCTAACTACTCAAGTCACTAAAACAAATCAAAAACAATAGCATTGCAACCAACTTAGTGTATCTGCCTAGAGCTCTTAACACCTTTCTTTGTATATATGAACTTTAATTGCCTAGCATTTCTGAAATGGAAGTGTATGTGACCTCCATGTGTTCCCTTTTTTCCATGCCCTCTTCTATTAAAATAATTATTATATTATTTCTGGTTATAAATTATCAGGTAAATCACATTTTATGAAAATTGAGAAGCCTTACTTAGTTGGGTGAACATCTATTTTCTTACTTATTAAAGAAGGTACTAGAAGGAAAAGTATCACCTCTTCATTACACATATTTAATCTTTAAAAGAGTTCCTGTGCTATGACAAATTCACCTGTTTTGACTTAATTTCAGAAAAATAAATGCATGTATGTATGTATGTGTATGTATGTATGTATGTATGTATGTATGTATGTATGATGTAGATATAGCAAATGAGCAATAGTTTGCCAACCTTGCTGGACCTGAAGAAACAAGGAGTGTGTGTGTGTGTGTGTGTGT
This sequence comes from Rattus norvegicus, assembly GCF_021556685.1. Taxonomy (NCBI): domain Eukaryota; kingdom Metazoa; phylum Chordata; class Mammalia; order Rodentia; family Muridae; genus Rattus; species Rattus norvegicus. The sequence continues at coordinate 100,472,212 of NC_141546.1, forward strand.
GTGTGTGTGTGTGTGTGTGTGTGTGTGTGTTATTTGTAGCTTAGCTTATGACATTCTGGTGAATACGAGTGGGCCAGCTGGCAAGCTTAAATTCCAATAACAGTTGCTGTTTTATTTTGATCCCAAAATCCATAGAGGAGGCCAGCAGGCTAGACGTTCAGGTAACCCTTGATGCTGCTCCCTAGTGGAAGAGTTCCTTCTTCTCTGTCAATCCTGTTTATTCTTAAGGTCCTCAACAGAATGATGAGGCCCATTCATTTAGGGAAGACTATATGCTTTTCTAGAAGTCAGTTGATAGTGAATGCTTCTTACATCTAAAAGAAGCAATTCTAAACAAATGTCTAGAGGTTAGCTAGAAAACTATAGTGCCAAAGCCTAATAGCCTAGCCAAGAAGATGCATAGAACTGAGCCTCAAAGGATGTACAATAAAGTAAGTGGAAACACAGAATTCACACATATGTATGTATCACAAAATGCATGTAAGTAAGGGATAAATGCTATATAAGGCAAAGTGTGGCTGGATGTGGCAGCATAATGCTGTTCCAATTCATAATGACACTATGATTTAATCATCAAATGAAAATGATACCACTTGGGTCATATTTAACATGGTCAAACTGTTCTAAACCTCTGTACTTTGTGGGCTATGACTAGTTCTCTCAAAACCCTTCCAGTATAAGTCCCACTTGTACCTTCCCCCTTAAAACATCACATGGCCTTGTTGCTTACCATGCCTGTCACTGACCAAGCCCCTGCAGTTGAGGACAATTTTCCATCATGTGACACTTTAGTTCATTGAAAAGAACTCATTTTTCAAACTGCATAAGCTGGGTATGGTAGCATACAGTATAATCCCACCATTTGGAAGGCTGAGGCAGGAAAGTGACACACTGGAGAACAGTATGGGCTACATGGTGAGACCTTTTCTCAAAAAGTTGAAATGACATGAAGCAAATATATAAAATGACTCTACCAACCCTCCACATACTGATCCATGAGCAAAGCAGCCATTTGACTTGATGGAGATAGGACTGCTGGCTAAGTCCAAACATGAAGAAGAAATGTTGCCAAATCCACTCGTGTGAAACCCTCATTCCCATTGCCTTGAACAAAGGTGCAAAAAAATCTACCAGCAGCTTAGGTCTATCCTGCAAACGGAAACCAAGCAAAATGTAACTTCAGCTCCAAGCACAGGCCCTTCTGTCTGGACTTTGTGACTGGCAGGTATAACACAGTCTTCAAGCTACCTCTCCTGTTCATCCAACAAGCACTGAATGTCACTGTGTCTCTTTTCTCACCTGTGGGAGCCATGACTGAGAGAAGCTTAGCCTTCTTCTTAGGGACCCTGTGAGTAAGTGTTACGTGCCAAACATTTCTATGTGCCAAAAACAAAACAACAACAACAAAAACAAAAACAAATGAAACAAACAAACAAAAAAGCCCAAGACAGTTTCCTGATCACTCCAGGACTATACTTCAGTTCAGCTGCTCTGCCATACATGAGAAACACAGTTGGGCTTCTTAGGGCAAAGAGCCCAGGTGTCCCTACTGTGTTAAAGATTGGACTTTGACAGCATCCATTTGGTTTTTGCCTTGCTTTGAATTCCTGTGTTTTGTTTTTGAAGTTGATACTTCATTTTCAGTATGAGCGTGTAAGGCAGGTGACAGGAAGACAGTGAAAATAGCAAATAGAAGTGGGTTAGATGACAAACTAGGGATTCCCCTACAGGAACTATTAAGGGATGGAAACCTAAAGACGACAGTGTAGTCAGTGTGCATTGTTTTATGATGCTGTGAGTGCCACTTTTACCTCCTCTTGGAGAGACTGACCACTGAGTGGCCTTGCCTTGGAGCTCCACCACGGAGTGGGCTCTATTGGGAAAGCAAGCCAAGGAAGCATCACTTCCACACAAAGTTAGTCATGTTTGCTTGCATATTTGTGCCACAGATATTCATGTTCCCATGGGCAAAATTCCCAATGAGAAAGAATAAAGTATTTGGGGAGGCAGGGACAAATTAAAAGTGACACTGATTTCAGTCCCAGGTTCTAGGCAGGGGTGAAATTATTTTTTTCAAACAATTTTAGTTCTCTGGTAAAGCAGTCAGTGTTGTGTTTTCATTCTAGAAGGAAAAAGCGATGAAAAGCTTTTAAACCCAGAGAAACAAAACCCTTGATTTGCGCCCAAATTTTTAGTAGGACAAAGAGCATATGGCCAGTGCCGGTTTTGGTAGGCTTGATACAAATCGGACAATGTGCTTTTAGATCCTGTTATTTCTTTTCCTGCATTCTGTAAGGTTTTGATGTCTAGTCTTTCTCCAGATACTGAGTCGGGGTGGGAATGGGTGTCTATTTTAATATTTTTAGAATTATAGTTCCAAATTCACAGGTATGTGGACATCTAGCCCCTACCCCTCCATTTGTGTGTGTGTGTGTGTGGGGTGTGTGTGTGTGTGTGTGTGTGTGTGTGTGTGTGATGTGTGCGTGTGTGCATGTGCGTGCTTGCATGTGCGTGCTTGCATGTAAGAGTAGAAGGTAGTGTTTATGTGAAAGCCAAGTGTTAAGTAGAAGAGAGTGCTATGGTTTGGATGTGAAATGTCCAAGTAGGTGCATGTGTTTGAACACTTGACCTTCAGCTTATGGTGCATTATGGGATATTCTATAACATTTGAAAGGGAAAGGTTGGTCAGAAGAGGTGAATCTGGAGGTGGGTACTTGAGATTTGTGGCCTGAGCAGGTTATGGAGGAATTTACAGGACCAGCCTCACACTAGCTGACTCTGTCCCTCCCCTCCATGATGGACTTCATTCCTTCAACCCCACTGTGATGGTTTGCATATGCTTGGACCAAGGAGTGGCACTATTAGAAGGTGTGGCCTTGTTGGAAGAAGTGTGTCTCTGTGGGGTGGGCTTGGAGACCTTCCTTCTCGCATGCTGAGTCTGTTCCTAGCTTTCTTCGAGTGAAGATGTGGAACTCAACTCCTCCTGCACCATGCCTGCCTGGACTCTTCGATGCTACCATGTTCCAGCCTTGATGATAATGGACTGAACCTCTGAACCTGTAAGCCAGTCCCAATTAAATGTTGTCCTTTATAAAACTTACATTGGTCATGGTGTTTGTTCACAGCAATAAGATCCTAACTAAGACACCCACAAATGAAAACAAATACTTCCTGTCTTAAGTCTCCTTTTGTCAGGTTTCAGGTGGTGATGCTGCTGGACGTAGCTAATACAGAAGGGCAAGAGAATGCATACAAGTCACACATCTGTGCTCGGGGATGTCCCCTGGGAACCACACTACACCACATTCCCACCAGTCTCACTTTGAACAGCTCTCCTTATGCTGCAGTCCCATGAAAAATGGCAACCAGCTTTTCGCCTGCTTGTCCTGCACCTTAAAGGCCCGGCAAGTCTAGCCTTAAGCTTAGTGACTTTCTGTCTTGAAGAAAAATGTTCTAGAAAAGGACAAAGGCATCATTTTTTCAGCAAGCCTGTTGCTTGTAGCCTTCCAAGTTCAAAGAGAAACTTTTGTCTCATTAAAGGAACGTCTGGCTGTGCCCACGGGCTTTCCAGATTTTCGCAGTTAACTTTTCTAGAGTTATAACTCCTTATGCATTTCTTTTTTTTTATTGGGTAGACACTATGATTGGTTTTATAAGCAAAATAAACAGCTCAGGAACAAATGAAATACTTTTTTATTTCCCTTTTAACTGTAAATTTAAGAGCTTGAAATGAATTTGGCAAATAATGCATAAAGCCAACGAGCATTGTGGCCGAAAGGCAAGACTTCCAAAAATTCTTAGAAATCCAAGTAATACCAAGAATAAACCCCAATCTCAACTTGTTGAGTCTTGCGTTTCTTTTAGAACATCCACTTGGGAAAAAAATAATGGCAAAATCAATCACAGAACTCTTTATCAACTGGACTCTGTCCTGGGGCATGCTGCACTCAACATAGCCAAAGGAAGTAGGCAAGGATGTGTTTCCTGGGGAGCTGTTTCCCTGGGGGACCAAGGAAGTGACTCCTTTAGGGATGAGCCAGGGGACTCCTAAAGCATCTCAATTTGATCTTTGTACATCTCAAATTCGGTTTTTTTGTTTTTTCTTTTTCTTAAAGTTAACCTGGAATGTTTGGTTGAATTGATGGACTTGGTTTGAACTTTTAAATAGTAGTGAATTATTTCAGCTTAGTCACTGATTTAAACAAAAGATAATAGGATACCAGGTAAATGATACCAGAGCATTCTGTCACTGAAAGTATAGTTATAATCCTGTAAGTGAGCAGTAGGGTAAACACAGGGCGTGAGCAAAAATAAAAAAGCCCCAAGTTCAAGCCCCAGAAAAAAAAGGAAGGAAGGAAGGAAAGGGAGGGAAGGAGGAAGGAAGGGAGGGAGAGATAGAGAGGGGGAAGGGAGGATGGATGGAGGAAGGGAAGAAGAGAGTGGAAAAAGAAGGGATCAATAAAGGAGGAAAGGAAACATGAAGAACAGTTATGAGGGGTTTTAGAGAAATGTTATCCCCAATATGATAGTTAAAGAAAGTAAGAATGAGTAGCCAATAAGTATAAAATAATTTGCTTGAAATGATAATGATACAATCTAATTTTTTTCTTTTTTACATGTCTGTGTATGCTTTGCTTTGCTTTGTTGTGTAAATGTGCTAGGTGTGATGTGATGTGATGTGATGTGATGTGTGTGTGCGTGCACGTGTGTGTGCCAGTTAATGACCTCCAGTGTCCTGCTCAGTAGCTCTCCAGGTTATCCCCTTGCCATCATGGCCCAGTGGATCTTCTGACCACACTGTAGCGCTGGGGCAGTAGATGCTTGGATCCATCCCAGGCTTTCTATAGAAATTCTGCCGCTCTGAAGACAGGTGCCTATGCTCTTCAAAATAATTTTATTTTTATGTGGTGGATTGTGTCTCTGAACCACATGTGCTCCTGGTGCCTGCAGGGGCCATAAGGGATTATAGGGTCCCCTGTAACAGGAGCTGCCGAAGAACGTGCATATCATGTGGGCACTGCAAATAAAACCCAGAACCTCTGCAGAACAGCCACCGGGTTTATCTCCATAGCCCCCTAACATGGACTCTAACTGTACTCTTACTACGTACATCTTACGTGGCATTGTTCTAGTAAGAAAATCCTAATGTTGCCCCAATTGTACTACAGTGTGTGTGTGTGTGTGTGTGTGTGTGTGTGTGTGTGTGTGTGTGTGTGTGCGCGCGCGCGCGCATGTTCGGAAGGTGTTCTGCTAACTTTTGTTAAAAAGACAATACCGTCTTATTCAGTTATGTTAGTACTATCCTGTAATTTAAAAATGCCTGCAATAAATACATTAGTGATGGATTACAAGGAACTAGGGAAACATTATCAAGACACTGAAAATCTGTCTCTTCTCATTTGTCCACCTGTGTGTTAACATCTCATTCCACATAGTCAAAGAAACAGAGTGACCATGGGCCAGGGGATCTAGCTGTGGCAAAGCACTGAAAGAAACATGCAGCCCTCTATGTCTCCTGCGTCATTCCTCAGTCTGACCATGTGTCCTGTGCCCACTGGAAAACTCTCCCTGCTTTTAACCCATGTCTTATACTGCTCAGCGTCCTTCTCTGTAATCTCTCCCTGCATATTCCTTCCATCAAGCTCCTTTTTAACCTATTTATGAAGTTTGATATCTCTCATGATGTCTGTTTTATACACAATTCAAGATATCTTTAAACTTTTCTTCTAGTCTGATCAAAGTGAGTTGGTTAGTAATCACAATAGGACCCCAAGTTTCAAATGCCCACCTATCTTCTCACAAAAGGAGCTATTTGGTAAAGTAGAGGTGAGTTTTGGCATGCGTATAACACTGGAGAGGGAAGAGCTGCACAGGCCTCTACCTAGGCAAGCCAGATGGCAGCAAAGGGATGGAGGATGACACTGGGTTGAATCCTGGCTGCACTCATGGGATTCCCACCTGCACATGGGAATTCATGTGTGCTTGTTTATCATTGTAGCAGCTCACAAATGAGGACATGCATTCCATTGGGCCCCTGAGTATCAGATCTGATCGTCTCTATTCCACAGATGGACATGTAACACTGGACTGAGAAACATGTGCTGTGTCTCACATCCCAAGTTCAATGCCCTGTTGGTGCATATGCAGAAAAGGGGGTGAGCAGGGCTTTAGGAGGTGGGAATGGAGCCGGTCATCTGTTAGTCACAACAGGACAGAATGTCTGCAATTCACAAGGGGAGAGGCACAATGAGAAAGCGAGCTTCAATTTAAAAAGAATAGAATTCTAGCTTCATCAAAGCATGACAAAGCCCACTCCTAATGACCTCATGCTATTGAAACAACACTAAAGAGGCTCTGGGTCAAGAAAGCACTCAGCTATGTTCAAATATTACCATTCTGGAAGAAGGCGTCTAATCTACTGTAAAAGTATTTTGAACAAGACGGTGATTATTTGAACGCTTTGAAGCATGAATTTGAAAATCTACCGCCCACAAGTTCTCTCTTGAAGAGCCTGTGTGCCTCTTTAGATTCTATGATCTTGATCTGAAAGCCGACAGTATCAACTCAAATTTTTAGAGCAAAGATTAAAAAAATGATGCCAGGGTTACGATGAAGTCATGCAGAATTATTAGTAGGCTGTGGCTATTAATGATCTCCTTAGAGAAAAATAGTAAAAAAAAAAAAAAAGAAAGAAAAAAAAGGAAGTTATGCTTAAATAAAAGCTTGGGTGTCATTGATCAGGTAGGTTTGGAAAACACCTTTCCACAGAAATAATCACAAATAGGGAATCAGTCTATTTAGAGAACATTGGTTTGAGAGTTTCTTTTGTTCATATTTTTAAAAAATTTATTATTTTTGCCCTCTAGATTTTATTCCCCTCCCTGTTCACCCTCCAACTGTTCCACATTTCATAACTGCTCCCTGTCCCTCCCCAGCTGTCTCCACAAGGATGTCCCCACCAGACCTCTAAACTTCCTGGGGCCTTCAGTCTCTTGAAGGTTAGGTGCCTCTTCTCTGACTGAACCCAGACCCCAGTAGTCCTCTGCTGTGTATGTGTTGGGGGCCTCATCTCAGCTGGTGTATGCTGCCTGGTTGGTGGACTAGTGTTTGAGAGATATTGGGCCCAGGTTAAACTGAGACTGCTGGTCCTCCTACAGGATTGCCCTCCTCCTTGGCTCTTCTGACTTTTCCTTAATTCAACCACAGGGGTCAGCAGCTTCTGTCCATTGGTTGGATGCAAATATCTGCATCTGACTCTTTGGTTCTCACTGTACTGCCTTCTACTTTTGATAACTCATTTAATAACTAACACTACCTTCTACTTTTGGTAACTCATTTAATAACGACCCCCTTTGTTTTCAAATAAAAAATACTACATCAGGACTATGTTGTATGTCAGCCAAGGATTACAGAGCTGACCCTGTGTGGCAGCTGGGTAATCCACAGCTGTGATTAAAAGCTTGATAGACGAGCCAGGTCTGTGCTTTACCTGCACACCAGCTCCTTGAACTCAGGCTGGCCTTGCCCTCCTCTTCTGTACAATGGAATTAAGGTGGACTGTCTCCTAGAGCTGTTGGGAGACTTGGCATTAAATGTATATAACCAAATAAGGACCTGACACAAAAGGACCATTCCATAAATTATAATCGATTTGTACACACACAGACTAAAACTCACAATCCTTGTGAGAAGCTAATAAGGAGATAAATGTATACATGCTATTCATTGCTTCTGCATGTTTAATTTTCTTTTACTTACACTGAACATTGCATGCGTTTATATAATGTGTTTTATCCATACCCATTCACCATCACCTCACTGTAGCTCCTAGTTTCTCGCAGTCTCCTTTCCAATTCTCTGTCCCCATTTTATTTATGACACCACAGAGTCAATACTGCCCATATGCCCATGGGTGTGGTGCTGCTCACTGGGGCCTACCAGTGGTTACATCCCCAAAGGAGATTAACTATTCCTTTGTCCACAGTTTCACATTGCCAATAACTCCTTGGATAGGGATGAGGACTTTGGATCCCCTCCTCTATCCACAGAGGAGTTTTGGCTTGATCTTCTGTAGACCTTATACAGGTAACTGCGGCCTCTGGGTTGTAATGTTACTTACTCTCTCTAAGAGAAAAAATATACAGGGGCATGACTGAAACAAGGCAGACTAGAATACATACAACTTACATCTGAATAATAGTATTGAATTGTACAATACACATCACAATATTTTAAATATAGGCAGTGATGTAGAGCTATTTTATCATTGTGATACAAGAGATGAATTTAATGTATGAATTTATAAGGTTGCATAATGAACAGCAAGATTTTATAGTATATAGAAGCATTTTAGAAATGCACATTATTTACACTCCTCAGGAAGCTTAATGTTTAAGACATAATTATTATGCACATGTGTGGGGCACTGTGTGATATTTTGATTACATATATGCAATGTGAGATGAGTGGCCCGCTTAGGGGCACAGTCACAGCCATCATTGTAAATGATGATGCACCTTCTCCATGGGAAACATCCGTTGTCCTCTCTACTAGCTATTTCTTAAAGTATATGTGAATTAACCTTTTACACAATTAGCTAAGGTTAAACAAAGATATTTTCAATTAAAACTTACATTCTTCTTGGCATTTACAAATTTTGTGAGATGTCATTTATCATTATATTTAGCTAGCATCATTGCTTCATAAAAGAACTTTTGCTTCATGTTATGTGTGCAAAAGGACTTTATTTAGACTTCTTGACATTTCAATCAGCCTTCTCAAGTTAAAAATACCTCATGGGGAGTTTGTGACTCCATATAGATTATTAGATAACTCCTTGTCAGACTTTCAGCTCTGGTTTCATATCCTAACTTAATTCTCATGGACAACTTGGCCTTCACTGTTTGATATCTCAGAAACCACATTAAGTTCTTCTTTAATGTTAATATAATAGCTATAAATGGGAAAATGCAATGTGTTGATTCTTTCGAGTTTCTGGTACTCTTGGTAAAGCAATCCTGTGGACTAAACTCATGTTGTCTCTTGAAGCACAGCATGAGTGGTTTGCTAAATATGAAGGCTACTGCATACCACAAGGAGTTGCTTTTACACAACCTGACTTCCAACACTACTGAGAAATAGCTTTGTAATTAAAAATGTGTTCCACACAGTGATAAATGCAAGAATTAAATGGTCCTCTCCCACAAGGAGATACATTATGGCTTCGTTTGGATGCTCTGAGGAGGGAAGAGTGTTTTGATTGTGTGGGGAAAGAAAGGAAAGACTCAGTAAATAATTGCCTTTCTCACTCATCTCCAGACCAGACCTGAATCTCAAACAACAAGTCAGTTGTGATTTCACAAAGGTACATCAAATGACAGTTTATTTTTTACTGGATCTAAGAAACTGGATACAAGGATGAAGAATGTCTCAATGCTGATCTGAGTAAACTGATCAAAAATAGAACATGACTTAAATGTTGAACTCAGATTTATAAAGGGCAGAGACGTTCACATGTAAAACCAAATCATTTCAGTCATTGAGAAGAAAGGTTGTGACCTGGCTTCTACTCTGTCTCCATTCCTAACGCCTTTTGTTTAGAGTTCAAAGAGATTAAATTGACTTCCCTGGCCAGCCCTGGATGAGAACATCAAGGATGCTGGCTGTGAGATGGATAGGGGGAGGTGGAGAAGGACTGTGAGATAATAGGTCTTTTCCATCTTGGATCCTGGGTTTCTGCCATCCCTTCCCACACAACTCAAACTTCAGCCACACTGGCTCCTTTGCCATTCCCTAAGCACACCCCACACTTAAATCAGAACACCCGTGAACATATCGTTCTCCCGCTCTCATTCCACCCCCTCATTTCTGTCCGGCAAACTCCTGCACATGTGCAAGCGCCCTCTCCTACTCTGAAATCTACCTCACAAAAGAGGTAACCAGTGTCTCCCAGTGGCTTCTGTACTTGCCTGTTTATCCCCACTCTGACACTGCGTAACTGAAATATCTGCGATTGAAATTCTTTTGTCTCTCTTATGCTCAGATATGGATGGGGCTGAGCTCCCAAATCATTTTTGTTCAATCCTCTACACAGAGTTCAACCATGAAGATCAGGGTTGATATCACGGGTGGGCATCTTTTTAGATAAACCATGATGTAGACACAAGAGTAGCAAGAACAAGGAGAGACTGGTAGAGGTAAACATCTAGGTCAGGTGAGAACTGAGGTTAAAGATGGGGTAGGCAGTGGTCACAAGAAGGAGAACTGAAGTGGGGAAAAGGCCGAGCATATGGACACAGCTAATGGCAGAGGAAGTGTTAGGGTAAGAAATGGGGAGAGGGGTGAGGATGGGGTTGGGATGGGGACGGAGGTAGGAATAGGGATAGATTAAAGACAGAGATGGAGGTGGGAACAGGGTAAGGAAGGATGGGGTTATGTTGGTCTATAAATAGGGGTAGACGGAAGAGGGGTGAGACGAAGAGAGATAAGGGACGCAGAGCTGAATGGAGACAGCAGTGGCAGTAGGGAGAGTGAGATGGAGAGAAGAGACAGAGACAGAGACAGAAATTGTGCTCTGTTTGTTTCAGTTACTGATGGGGAAAAAACCTCAGGGACAGAGAGGCACAGGACCTCTGTGCGAGTGTTTACTCAGAGGGCTGTAATTTGGATAAGTAGAGGGAAAGCAGGCTCAATTAAACTTGCAATGAAACTGCGTGGTACCTCAGGACCTGGAAGAGGGGACAGTCGCGATCCACTATACTCTGGCTTATTTTATTTAAATTGAGTTTGGTTCTCCTCAGTATTGAATTCCGAGCCACAGGAAGTACAGACTGTATTTTTTTTTAATCTATGCAAAAATTGTCTTCAACAAATGAAAAGCTGCTTTCAAATGAAGTCTCTGGGAATCGCATCACATTAACGTGTATGAAGGTGGGCTCTCCATCATGATTGTGCTAAGTAAATCTCTCTGTGAGACAGTGGGCTTCACAAACAATTGAAAAAGAAAGCAAAGCGAAGCACCTCTTTTTACACATTACCCAGCCTGCTCTACACACCAAGCAATAACGCTCACGCACAGGTGGAGCACGTAGTGTGGAAAAACTCAGTAAGCACCTTTATGACTAGAGATGCTTTTAAGAATGAAAAATTAAGACACAGTCAGCCCACAGCACCAACACACTGCACCCTAGAACGTAGCCTCGATGAGCTAATCTGCAAGAGAGGAGTAAAGTAATGAGGTAATGCTGTTGAAGGGATTATATTCAAAATATGGCAAGACATCAACAGTGACCGAGAGGAGGAGGGAAAGCTTCTCAGCTGTTAGCAATAAGGCAGCCGCAAATTTGCAAGATGTATTAACTGCTTCAGTAACTGGTAGTTCAAGAGGCTTAATCCCCAAGACTTCATGAGGCCATCTGTGATGGGGCTGCTCAGGCCGTACATCTTTTTCTTGGCTGTGTTTATTGGAATTCTTCCTCCCTTCTTTCTTCCTTCGCGGGTCGGTTCAGGAAGAAAGAGGAGTAATGGATGGAGAACTGACTTGTCTTTCCCCATTCGGCAAAGACCGTCTCCATCGTGGTCCATAGGAGCGTGTAATGTTGCTCAGACGGGCAGAGGCACTGACACCACATTTTCTGTATCGCCCGATGTGCTGAAGGGTGCAAATCATTTGTGAAAGCATTAAGTTGGTTACGTTGGCTGAGCAATTGAAATTGTGAGCTGTTAAATGTCAAGCCACCCTGTGGGGTGGGGGAGGTTGAAGTGGGATGGTGTGGTAGAGGGCAGGCTTCAGGTCATGTTTTATACTGGACGTTTAATTGTCCTGGCGAGGATGTTGAAGTGACTCATTGAGCCGAAGTGGTTTCTATCTTCCAGAACAGATTTGAAATGGGGGAGGATAGCGCAGCAATAGTATCTTTAAAAGAATTGGCTTAGCTTGCTTCGGCCCCTGACTACTTCCATCCAGATTCATTTGTTTTGGACACCAGTGTTGAAAGGAAGCCAATGATAGCAAAAATAGTGTCTATGTCGCCCCTTTTGAACCCACACAAACCTTTTCACTGTGTTTCAGCCAGGAATTTTTTTTTTTTTTTGCCAAAGAAAATTTCATGTTCTTTGGTCCTTTCCGATCTTTTATTGAAGAACGTTTAATAGTTTATAGCGAGAAAGAAGTATAAAGTCATCATGACACCGAGTTTGTGGGATGGTGTTTCCAAATGTATTTTGATTATTCTCACAGAAACTCTGACCCCACTCAGAGATGGGTATTTCCAGTGTAGCATTATAAAGTTAGTCATGGTGTCTGTTTATCCCTAGGGTATAAGTGCTGGATTTGCCTTACTTTAGAGGATACCACCTGCATGGGTTTTAAAATCCTTCGCTAGTCAGCGGCCAAGCCCCTGAGATACTCCTTGTGTTACTGAAAATGGAGCACTGGAAGCTCAAGTGGAGAGCAACTCTTTACTATCAGCGGGGATTTGCTGCTGGGAGAAGGTTGCGCATGCTTGTGGAAAGGCCGTCTCCTCGATCCCCGCCCCTAAGAGCATAATCAGAGTTATTCCCAAGGCAAGTAGGACCAAGTAGTCTCCATCCAGATGGCGTCACAGAAACCCCATGAATGCTATTGCAGGGCTGTGAAGGGAAAGCAGGGGAGGGGGAGGAGAAGAAGGACATTTTGTGCCCAGAAAACCTTTGCCAAGAGACTCTTAGGATGAATCTAGTAGTCACTACTTGATAGGTTGATAGATGGGGTTTGAGCAGTGTGGAAGCTTGGGGGATGGGGGAAGGGGCATTCTGATCACCCAGATTCAAAGCAGACCAATGAGATTGGAAAAGGGTCAACTTCCTAGAAATCCCAGAAGCAAAATTAACAGGTTCCAGTAATGAAATAAAACGAGCAGGAAGGAAGCCACCAAGTGACAGATTTTCTTTCAGTCTAGGAGGTGGGAAGTGTAGTGATGAGTCCTGTCAGTGCAGGTGAACTTGGGTCAGTCACAAGAAGCTCTGCTGGAGACAAAGGAAACATAAACTTGCAGATCCTACGAGGGTCATTGCTAGAAGAGTCAGAAATCATCACTGTGGGTGTGGCCATTGAAGCCTGAGGAAAGTGCGATCTTGAAACCAGGAGAGCGTGGAAAAAAATAAAGCTAGAATTAGTGTTTCTAGTCAGGCAGGGCAAGTTGAAAAGGCACTGCCCTTCTGTTTTATGGGAAGACCAACAAAAAGCAGCAAGGCGGCATAGAAGAAACCCTCCAGAAAAAAAAATGTAGAATAGTTGAAAAGAAAGATATAACAGGAGCATTTTACAAGCTAGGTAAAAACAGAGAAACGTGGGGTAAGTGACAAGACATCACAACAGAAGGGAAGGGTGTACTGAGGTAGCCTAAGCGCAGCCGAGCTGAAGTGTAATGTTACTCTGGCAGAAAGAGAGGCAGGCACACAGATAGGAGCTATTCAGTACTGGAGGTAACACAATCTTCAGAGATTTAAACTGGTTTAGGTTTAGAAAGATGAATAAAACATCACATTTCTTTGTCTTCCTCAATTCCACACAGCCAAGGGGCATGTGACCTTTACAGTGAGGTGAGGTATTATGTAGCTGACTACCCAAGGTCAGGAAGCTAAGAAATTCCGGGCTCTGGGTTCGCCATAAGAGCAGTGAGCATGGAGCAAGTCCCCAAGCCAGGGTTATGTGGAAACATCCTAAAGACTAGCGAGCAGTCTGTTCCCTCCTTAGCTCCCTGAACACAGATGGGGACGCTTTCTCCACTGAGGTTGAAAGCTTCCTTAGGCAAGAATCCTCTCGATTGGTAATGCCATCCTCAACAATATTGACACTCAATTGTTTCATCATGGTGAGACACGTACTTAACAAAATATCTTGGTAGTTTGAGATGTGTCAATATTGGTGACACAAATCACCAATATTGAGTTAACAATGACAAAGGAAAACACTGCAATTGTCACTCCTGTTAATAGGCGTAGAGCAGTAAAAGCATCCAGAAGCTCTGCCCATGTCTTCCCAATTATTTACGCCTATTCCTTTCAGACAGGCTGGCCATCTTTACCTCATAAATGGATTCATGGGTTCCCAGTGCTGAAGGGAAGACTGGTTTGTCTGTGGTATGTTGAATGTTGGGTGAAGTGGGCCCCATGTAAGTTATTGCCACAGGGCAAACGAACAGGTTCAGGTTGGAATGGAGTTTGAGGAAAATACAAGGCTACATGACACAACCCTTTCCTTCAGTTGCTATCTGACTCTGCTCCAGAAGGTTGTTTAGACGCTTGGTATCTGGTGTGTAGGTGCCATGTGAGAGAATCAGATGCCTCCCCTGCCTGTCTATTCTAGCTCTTGGAGCCCTCTGCAATCACTGACACAACAGATTCTGCTGTGGCTTCACCACCACTGTGGGTTAAGGGTGCCTTGGGGCCAGCTTCCACAGCAGCTAGGATCTTTAACCAGGTGCCCTCAGGTCAGAGACTAACTAGGTTCTCCAGAACCTACCCTGCTGAATGAACTCTAGGTTCCTTGGGCAGATTAGGGAACCTCCCACATGTCATTCTCCAATGAGGTAATAAATTGAGTTTCCTAATTCTGCCATGCCCCATTATAATTCTCCACAAACTGTGTGCCTCCAGACTTAAGGGGGACTAATGGCTATGACTGCCCCCCCAAGCTCCTTTCTCCTTTAGTTCTGGTTTGATTAAACTATTATTAGCTCCTTTCTGTTCAGAGGAGAAAAATCTGCCTGGGATGACCTCCCCAACCTATTTCTTCCATTTTTTTCATCCCTCAACCTCCCAAGAGCTAAATCTTTGGCCTTAGAATGACCAATGAGTGGGCCCACCCATTCTCAGAAGGAACTTGATGTCCTGGCCCTGAAGCTTCCTCCTTTCCCATCTTCTGTGTTTCCAAAGAACAACTTTGGCCCTATAGTCATGCTGACTCCCTGAATCCCCTCTATATGCCCTCTGCCCCCTCCACACCCCACCAATGACTGCACAAAGAGACAGCTACTGATGAGTGTTTTGTTTCCAGCACTGAGCTTTCACCCCAGCAATTTTCCCTTTCCTATCCATGGGCCTCTGAGTCTGGGGAAGGATGCAAGCCTGGGCCTCAGCTGCAGATCTCCTCAGTCAGTAGCATCACAACAGACAGTCCCTGGGTGTGCTAGAATTTGTGTGAGTGTGCACTGTTTATACTCTGGAGCTCAGCCAAGAGGCCCATCCGCTTTGCATACAGAAACTTTAGAAGAAACAGCAGAAATACCAAGAATAGGACAGGTAAGCAAGGCATATGGGAGTCTTGTCTTGAGGCCCCCAATCCCCTGAACTGAAGTGTCTAATGTGAAGTGTCTCATATTATATTTTGAAAGTGTTCAGGAGTCTTCAAAAGTACCTCTATAAAACTGACTTTGTGCCTAGTTTTTCCTGCACCCAGGCTTTGAGGTCAAGAGTAAAGAAAGTTCGACATTTGGCCAAAACTTCAACCGTATAGAATCTGAAGGCAGAGCCTTCTAGATCATGTTCTAGAAGGTAAGTATGCTGTACTATGGCATAAAGCATCTCTGCTCAGCAAACTCTTTTCTCATGATGAGCCAGAATAACAGTTGCATAAACCCCAGAGCCCAGATAGACGTGGACCATTGACCTAGGGATGGGCTTTGCTTGTGGAACTGCGAATGACTATAACTTCTAGGGAAATGAAAAAGTCAAGAAATTGGCCCAATAATAGAGGGCCAGAGAGAAGGAAGGACAAGATTTTGAAAGTTCTGCTTTGGTCTAGAAAATCTGAACAGGTGAGATGATGGATGTCACCAATCTCAGGGATGCTGTCACACGCAAGCTATTACTCTGAATTTCTATCAAGTAAGGATGAAATCTGGGGACAGTGAGATGAAATAATGGTAAGATAAATGTTGATGTCAGAACAAGGAATAGTTTGTGTGACCCACGGGAAAGTCTGGATCCTTTAGCATCCCAAGAAAATGTCAGTAAAATGAATTCATCCAGGGATAAAACAACAACAACAAAGCAAGAAAGCAAAACAAAAAGCAATCTCCAAATGATCCAAAAAGATCAATAGCAACCAAGAAAAAAGTTCAAAGAAAATCTCTGAAATTGAAGAACCTAGACTTTCAAATTCTCAAAGCTTACCAGATTCTCAAACAAGGAAAGGCAGAAGGTTTACAGTAAGGCACTGTACTGTGAAGTTTACAGACGTGATGCACAAAGACACTTTCCAAAGCTTACAGAAAAGAAGTGTGACATTCCCACAAAGGACTCAAGGGCTGGAAGCAGGAACTTTGTACAAAGGTGAAGCATGTGCAGAACGGAAGGGAAATGTTTCCAACTTGCAACTCTAGACTATTAAACCCTTTCCCAATGGAAGGAGAAATGAAGGCCGTAAAGGTTAGCGTATGAAAGACCCCCAAAGGCTTGTGGGTCTGCACATTTATTTGCCCCCCAGTTGATGGCCCTGTTTCGGGGATCTGTTGGTGTAGTACCTAGTTGTGAAGTTAGGCCACTGGGGGCGGGGGGCAGATTTGCAGGTTGCATCCTGGCCCTGTTTCTGGTCCCAGGCTTTCTACTTCCTAACCCATCAGGATATGAACAGGCCTTGAGACAAGTTCCCACCAGTATAAATCAAGTCTTCTCTTTACCATACTTTCCCCACTAGGTAGACTGTACTTTTGAAACAGTGAGCCAAAGTAAACTTTTCCTCTTTTAAGTTACTTCTGTCAGGAATTTTGTCATATCTACTAAGAAGATCGTTGATAGGATAGATTAAAATGTCTCTTAATACACATTGTCCTAGTTATAGGAAACTGTTGGAAGACAAACTCACAACATAGACAGTAGCCACTCCTTATGTGCTCCTATTTTTTCCATGTATGTTTCAAAGTGCTTCATAAACTAAGTATTCACCTCAGCTTTTTATAATTGAAGTGCTTTCTCCATTTTATGGTCACAGAACTTCAGTAATATAACCATAGTCAAGAAGCTATTAAGTAGTCGGAACTCAGAACTTCACCTCTAGAGTTTGATCTTTAACAGCCAGCAGGAGACTGGCATGAGAGTTTGAGAACTAGAGTACAGAACAGCAGAGATGACAAGCACTCCTTCAGCTGACCCGAAAATGAAATGACTGTACAATGGTGTGATCAGAGACCCAGATGGCTAACCAGACTCACAGGAGACAGGAGCATTAGCAAAGATTGTCGAAGAACATAGGAAAAGAGCCAAAGCTTTTATCTTGTTAATATCTGAGGATCCAGGAAAGACAGCTGCTTAATTATACACACATTTTGCCAAGACTAAATCTGGGTGATAGAAGCTAATATTGGAAGCTGCTAACAGTTTGGGGATCTCTTGGTTTATAAACCTTACTTTCCTATCACTATCAGATAACCACATCTTGACTATATGTCTATTTTTTCTTTGTCAATGCAGCAGTAGCCTGTAAATATCTAAGTTACAGATTCATTTGCCATGAAATCTCAAGGTACATCCTTTTGAAAGTATTTGTAGGTTGTTAATATTTATTGACTTTCCTGAACAGTGAACAAAAGAGGTATTGGGAAGAAGGAATAGCATGGCGGCTTGCCAGGTAGGGAATAGCACTGAGGCACCAAACAATGGAAGAGCAGGGACAAAATAAAAGAAACTGTCTTAGCATTGAGGCACCAAACAATGGAAGAGCAGGGACAAAATAAAAGAAACTGTCTTAGTTAGGGTTTCAGTGCTATGAAGATACACCATGACCAAGGCAATTCTTATGTATGCAAACAGACATGGTGCTGGAGGAGCCGAGAGTTCTACATCTTGTTCCAGAGCAGCCAAAGAGAAGACTCTCTTCTGCACTGGAGCCTGGGCATAGGAGGCCTCAAAGCCTGCCTATACACCTCCTACAAGGCACATGTCCTCCAGTAAGGCCATACTTCCTAAGAGTGGCACACCCTGTGGCCAAGCATTCATACACATGAACACAGAATGGATGGGAAGCAAACCTATTCAAACCTTCATGGAAACCAAAAAACAACCTACAAGCAAGGGCTTTGTGTGACACACGGTTCAGTACCGAAGGGATAGGGGACAAGGCTGGGAAGGGTGCTGGCGTCTGGTAATCAATCGTGAGCCAGGTCAGAACCTGGCTCGGTAAATATCGATGGTGAACATGGATATGGTATGAGCACTGCATGTCCTCTTGCTTTCTGGTTACCTCTAGAAACACTGGTGTGCAGGAAAAAGGTGCAGGGAATTATAGCACGGAGATAGAAATTGTTAAGGCAGGGCAGTAGGGGGAGGAGTAAAAACCTGAGTATTTTATAGAGAAGGGATGGGTAGTGGCATGGCGTCTCTCTTGTGCTAACAGAACCTGGGGTTCCCATCCTCCTTCATCTCATTCTGTGGATATAGCTCAGGCCAGTGTTACACACCCACACACCTCATACATACACTGACCACACAACATGCACAAATAAACATACATACCACACTACACACGATATACTACACATACACCACATACTACATGCATACCCAGACTCATACCACACACACCTACCATATACCACACATGCACATACCACATACTACATATATACCCAGATATATCATGCCACACACACACACACACACACACACAGCACACACACACTCCATATACCACACACATACATACATTACACCATACATACACACACACATACACACACACACACACACACACACACACACACACACACCACAGAATTCATCCTTGCCTTCTGGTAAGTGTGGAAGAAGAACTATGTGCTTCACCCCAATCCCCACCCCAACCCTCCACCCTCCATTCCACTTTTATCCCCTCCCATAGTCTGGGGCTCCAGGAATGCCACCATTCTCCTTGGACCCATTTCTTCTACTCTATGACTTCTGTATGCTTGCGTTTATTTCCTGCATGACAATACTGGACATAAAACCACTGTAGTTCTTTGTTTTGCTTTGTCTTTCTTTGCACGTGCTAGCACCTGAAGGAGGGGTGAAGGTAGACATGGGCGTCTCTGAAGAAACCCTCCAAGACACTCTTGCTCCCTTCCATAAACACTAAACAGTGACAGCTAAGAGTTAAGTGCAACCCAGTCTCAATAGAACTCCTCCATGTGGCTGGCAGTATCTGCCAGAGACGTTACAAAGATGAATAAGGCATGAAACCCACTTGCAAGAGCTCCCGGGTCTCCTGGGAAAAATGGGACCATAAAAGGAAAACACAATGAATCATGATAAGTGCTACGGCTTGAAGAATGTATGAGGGTCTACAGAAACTCAAGGCCTGGGGGCAGAAAGAGCTCTTTGTCTAGTTGCCAGGTGTGTATGTGTGTGTGTGTGTGTGTGTGTGTGTGTGTGTGTGTGTGTGTATGTGTGTGTTTGTGTGTATGTGTGTGTGTGTTTGTGTTTATGTGTGTGTGTCTATGTGCATGCACGAGTGCACATATGTGTGATCTTGGGAACAAGAGACCACAAAAGAAAAGGGTGGGTTTTGGGTTTGAAGCCATGCTGCTGTAATCTGAGTAACTAGAGGGAAGTTACTTCAATGCCTCAAGCTTCCATTTACTTTCCTATGAGACAGGGATGGTAATATCATCTACAAACCTTATGATTTTGAAGATTAACATGGACGATAAGGATAAACATCCAAAACAACTTCCCAGACAAACTTGGAGACTCATAAATATGTGCTAAATTCACAGAAATTTTGTTGCTTAAAATAAATCTGCTGATAGAAATATTAATAATATGTGTGCTTAGCCAGAAAGAACAACTATATGGGAATTATTGTCTATTATTTATGCCTTAAGTAGAGCTATTGAGTGGACCACGGGTATGATTTACAACTACTCTCAGGACTTACTGTGTTTACTATGTGACTGTTTCTCAGTTAACTACTTTGAAAGAAAATTTTATTTAAAAAGATCCATAAGACTTGCAAAAAGCTTAAAGAGATTCCTTAAAACAAGCAGGCGGTATAGACTGTTCAGTGGTACAGCACTTGCCTAGCATGAACCTTAGTTTAATCTTCAATACATGAAAGTCTGTGACTACGTTTCCAAGTAGACTATTGCATACTTAAAGTTTGCATTACAAAACAAAGAGTCCATGTGGTTTCTCTCTGAACATAAATAACTCAATTATGAATGGGATTAAGTTGTCACCTCTCAGAAAGTCAAGGAATCAATCAATAAATAGGTAGGTGGACAGGTATATTTTTGTCTCCTATTGAATATAGAATATTTGCCTGAAACCTACACAATTTTGAGAAATATATTTCCATGTCATATGTCAGTGTTTTAAACAGGATAAATAATTATGTGGACAGGGTAGGGTGTCAGGATTCTAAAGATGGAGTTTTATTCCTTCTATCCACATTCTTATCCATGCCCTGTGAATGGAAACAGAGTTAAATGCAAACCCATTGGTTAGTAGTTTTCAACTTACTTAAGAAATCAGAGTTAATCGTTCAGAAAGTTAGTAAATGAGGTGGGTAGGTTTGGATATAGAGTTTTGATATGCAGCCCATGTTGTTCTGGAACCTGCAATCCTCCTGCCTCAGTCATCTGGGATTACTTGGCCATGCCACACAAAGAATTCCTTCAGAGCATTGTAACATATGCTGTGCAGAGTCCACTTAAGAACTCTTCAGACATTTCTTTCTTTTTGTATTTCTTCTTTCACTGTTAGGAAATAGTGAATTTTATGTTTTTTTATTAGATATATTTCTTTACTTACATTTCAAATGTTATTCCCTTTTTGGGTTTCCTGTCCATAAGCCCCCTTAATGTTTTGATAAAATGGCATATGTACATTATGTGAAATAATCTATCATTTGTTTATCATATATCTATCATATTTCTGTCAACTATCAACTATCCATCTACCTACCTATCATCTATCTTCTATCTATCTATCTATCTATCTATCTATCTATCTATCTATCTATCTATCATCTTTATCTATCATCTATCTACCTATTTTTGTGTTTCATCTATTCATCTACATTTTACCATGTACCTATCATTTATTACTCTACTTATCATCGACTTAGTAGCTATCATATATCTACATATTATCTATTATCTACATATTCATCACATATCATCTGTCTGTCATCTATTTACTTGTTATCAATTGGCCAGCTACCTGCAATCCATCTACCTGTTTATCTATTACCTATCTATCTATCTATCTATCTATCTATCTATCTATCTATCTATCCATCTACTCATCCATCCATCCATTTATCTACAATCTATCTATCCATCTATCTTATTATCTATCTATCGTCTATCATCCATCCATCCATTTATCTACTATCTATCCATCCATCCATCTATCTATCTTATTATCTACTTCTAGCTACCATTTTCTATCATCTATATATAATTCTGTCATTATATCTTCTTTCTATACACCTATGTTGATATCTGTGAGATGTAAATGGTGATTACTTTGACAAGGATGCATTTAGGCAATTGCGTTTTCCTTCTGTACTCTACACTCCTTTGTGTGCCATGCATTTGCACGTTGCATGTGAATCTGTTTTACAGAACTGGGATTATTTGGAAAGATGTTATTAAGATGGCCGATAAGCAAACTAGACACTCTAACCACTACAGCAAGTGATAAGTGTGTGGGCTTATCTGTGTGTCCGTGCAGCTCAAGGCTGAAGTGGATGGATATGGGAGCCAGACCAGCAGTAAGGATAAGATCAGAGCTCTGTTCCTACAGACACCAGGCTGTGTGCAGCAGTAAAGGCCAGTGAAGACTGAAGGGACACAAGCCACCATTCATGTGCACGCTGCTCCTGAACTCACTCCATAATGCAGTATCTCAACAATCTTGCCAGTCTCCTGCCTCAGCCTCCAGAGAAGCAGAAAGGATGGTGCTAGCTATTGTCATGTTTCTACCACAGTCTACTATCACTTTGTTAGACTCTTAAAATCTTCCTATACAGTCCAGTGAGGTGGATCTGTGGTTGAGGTACGTCCTACCTAACCTGATGACACGGATTCGGTGGATCTCCAAGATACACACTGGTGCAAGGACAGAACTGACTTCCGAGAGTTGTTCCTTAACTTCCACAAGGAAGCCATTGGGTGCACACATGCATGCGCTCACAAATACACATGTAATAAACTATTTCTACAGAGCTGTTTCTTTGCTTGTGGATGCAAGTAGCACGAGGTTGCCCCTGCGTTCTGGACACTACTTCTACCCTCACCCGAGCATTTCTGTGCTCTCCGTGAGCTTTCTACATTAGCCACCATCAGCCGTGGGCGTTTAGGTGTATATACTCACATGCATGTAGTCATGTAGCTTGCAGCATATTAAACGGGTGGGTCCTAGACCTATTCTGTTGCTCTTATGTGTTAACTCAGAGTTGGGAATGGAACAACCACAAGAAAATAAAATATCGTAGCGTTTCCTTCCCTGTTTGGGAATTGTCGGAGCGTCTGTTTTGTGTTACGGTCGCTTCGTTGCCTAATTGTGAGTAGCAATTGCATTAAACTCCCATAAAATCATTTAAAATGAGAAAGGGAAGTGGTAAAATATTACTGACGTGTACTTTTCTTCTTTGCAGTTCAAAATTCCCAGTCTGGGGAACTGGAGACTTACCTAAAACCAGGTTGATGAAATAGGTCAGGAAGCACTCAGGCCCGAATCCCAGCCTGTGGAAGGAGAGATGGAATTTATCAAGTCAAACAGGAGCAGAAGGTCACAGGGCCGAGAATGAAAAACAAATGCAGATCTTACAAACTGTTATTTTAAGCCAAAGAAAAGCAGGTTACACAAGCCACTTCCATTTTTAAACGCCACCCCTCAGTGGTGTGGGGGGCGACAGGGGAGACCTTTGCCCACTTGTCCTTTTTGCTAAAGATGCTGTTTTTCCACAGAGGCAAAGAGTAATATTTGAGAAAGAGGTTTTACAGATGCAGTTACGGCAGGACACCGGGGCTCGGGTCTGCACGTGGGTAAACACGTGCTTTCGAACCTAGGGGAAAGTTTGGCTTGGCAGCCTTCGCTGCAGAGTGTGGCTCTGATCCTAGAGAAAGCTGAAGCTGCAGAAACTAAAGCCATCTCCAAAGACAACAGCTCTGTTAGGGTCTCAGAAGGCGTCATGCTCCTCAGGCTGGGACGCATGAGCTACCGAGTCCTCCGCGGGCGTCCTCAGCTTTTAGGGACTACGGTCAGGACTTCAGTTTCCGGTGTCACGTGTTCAACTGCAGATACTAAGATGCTTCTAGAAAAAAAATAAATAGGACAGTATTTTTTTAGATTTCATTTCAAATTTTCTACAGAGCAAATGATAAAGTAAGCTTTGTTAAAATATGAAGAGTTCTGTGCTTTTAAGCAGTACCCTGAAGGAGCGGAGGAGGTGGATCAGACAGTAAAATGCTTGCCATGCAGTCAGTCATGAGGGTCTGAGGACAGACCCCAGCACTCACCAAAAACAAAGTCTGTAACCCCTACATGGGGGAAGGAGAGATAGGTCAGTCCCCAGAGCTCTCTGGCCAAACAGCTCAGCCAAATTTACCAGTGCCAGCTTCAGTGAGAGCATGAATTCAGAACGAAAGGTGGAGATCCAGGAAAAAAAACACTTTATAATGACCTCTGGCCTCAACATATACATGCACACATTTACATATATACAGGCAAGTACTTACAACATGTGCACACATACACACACACAGACACACACATGCACACACTTAAATATATACAAACAAGTGCTTATAGAACACATCCATATATATACATATATATGTATATGTATATGTGTATATATATATATGTATATATATATATAGACAAGTGCTTATAGTGCACGCACACATACACATGCACCCATGCACAGGTACTACTCTTAATAACATAGAAATGGTGGCCACAAGATAAAAGAAGGTATTTGTAATGCATGTATCTGAATTATCATTTATAGATATAAAGCAAACTATTAAAAATTTTAAGTTGTTAAAAAGTAATTTTTAACATAATAGATATAATACCTGGTAAGATTGCTCAGAATCATCAAGGGATTGTGAAGTAAAAGACCAGTAAGACATTAATAAATTTAGATGGGCATTCAGTGGCAAAACCTTTGCTTAGCATGGGGAAGACCAAGGGTTTGATTCTTAGCACTGTTAGGAAAGAAAGAAAGAAAAAAAAAAAAACCCAGAGTCTGGGTTGGAGTGATGTTCAGGGATTAAGAATGAGTATGGGAATCTGGGTTCAGTTCCTGGTATTTATGTTAAAAGGTTCACAACTTCTCCATACTCCAGCTACTGGGAATCTGACTCCTTGACTAGAATCCATAGGCATCTGCCCCCTCATTTGCACAGAGTCCCCCACATATGTATTCACATAATTGAAAATACAATAAATATTAAAAACACAGTGTCACTTGGCACCCACAAAGACAGTAAATAGACAGAAAGACCAAATCTTGGGCAGTGTTTGAGTGATGGGAGCTCTAGTTGGGCAGTGTGTGAGCAAAGGGAGCTCTAGTCATCCCTGGTAGCTTTACTAAGTTGAACAGCATAAGCACTGTGGGCCAGTGATTTCCCTATAGAAATTCAAATGAAGGTTGGCATGCTAATGTTTATATTAATGTTTATAAAAAACTTTCTTCATAATAACAAACAAAAAAAACAGAAAACAAAACAAACCAACCCAGTGATCAACAAGAAAATAAATAACAAAACATAGCCTGGAATATTATGTAGCGATATAATAAATACAGGAATAAATCTCAAAAGTCACTGCAGAGTGAAGCTAGACAGGTGTAAAAGAACACACGGTATATGATCATGTTTCTACAAAGTGGGAGGATAGGCAGACTATTTGTGCTGTCAGGCAGTGTTTATCTAAAGAGGGGTTGGAGTCAGCTGCAATGAGGTATGTGGAATTTCCTGGAAGATTGAAATATTCTGCACCTTGACTTGGATTTTTTTGTGCATACATATATAACTGTCATAACCGTATAGCCATCTGACTTTTATGTTACAATTTTGCCTCAATTTGAATAATCCACTACCTTGCTTTACTGTCTAATTTAACTACTTTATAGAAAAAAATCTCAGTTTGCATTCAGAGCACACAGGTAGGGGAAATTAAAGGCAACATGGACACTAATTTCCTTTAAGAACTGTCTTAGTTAGGATTTTAGTGCTGTGAGCAGACACCATGACCAAGGCAAGTCTTATAAGGACAACATTTAACTGGGGCTGGCTTACAGGTTCAGAGGTTCAGTCCATTATCATCAAGGCAGGAGCATGGCAGCATCCAGGCAGGCATAGTGCAGGAGGAGCTGAGTTCTACATCTTCATCTGAAGGCTGCTAAGAGAAGACTGACTTCCAGGCAGCTAGGGTGAGGGTCTTAAGTCCACACCCACAGTGACACACCCACTCCAACAAGGCCACACCTCCTAACGGCACCACTCCCTAGGCTGAGCATACTCAAACCATCACAAGAACATTATCCTATTTTCCGTGAAAATCATGAGTTTTTCCAACAGTTTTTAAGAAACATAAATTTAGGGCTGGAGAGTTGGCTCAGTGGTTAAGAGCACTGACTGCTCTTCCAGAGGTCCTGAGTTCAATTCCAGCAACCACATGATGGCTCACAACCATCTGTAATGGGATCTGATGCCCTCTTCTGTGTGTCTGAAGACAGCTACAGTGTACTCATATAAATAAAATAAATCTTTAAAAAAAAAAGAAACATAAATTTAAAATATCCTTAAGTAAAAGAAGCTTCTGTGTCCTAGATTGACACAAGACAGCAACACAGAGATTCACCAAACCACCTGCTAATTCTTATTTAACACTAACTGATGGTCCAGATACTAGAGCTACCTAAACCTATAGGCAGCCATCTCACCCAAGTCCTTAGGAGATAACGCAGTGTGTGACAAATGGGGAGGAAGGTGTTGAGGTCAGGCAGCTCAAGTTCCCCAAGAGCAGCCACTTCTCTGGAGTCCTGTCTGGGCACACCTAGAAGACTCTACCTGAATGCCCGCTTTCATAAATATCCCAAAGTTGGTATGGCAGTGCTCCACTCAGAGTCAATCTTCCTTTTCCAGTGGCCCATTTCAGCAAGCTACGTGACTTGTGTTTAATAATATATTCATTTATCCTTCGAATTTTCATAAAAGTAAACATGTAAATCTTGATTATAGATTTACTCCCTCCACCTCCCTAGCACCTCCAAGGCACCCCCCGCAAACTGTGTCATAGTTAGGGTTTCTGTTATGGTAATAAAATACCATGATAAGAAGCAAGTTGGAGAAGAAAGGGTTTGTTTCAGCCCATAACTCTCAGGTTACATCCCATCACTGACGGAATAAGGTAGAGCTGAAAGCAGGAACTTGGAGGTGAGAATTGAAGCAGAGACCTGAGAGAAGTCTGCTTACTCACTTGCTCCTCCTGCTCAGTTTCTCTTCTTCGACAACCCGGGACCAACCAA
Source organism: Rattus norvegicus (assembly GCF_021556685.1). Taxonomy (NCBI): domain Eukaryota; kingdom Metazoa; phylum Chordata; class Mammalia; order Rodentia; family Muridae; genus Rattus; species Rattus norvegicus. The sequence continues at coordinate 100,498,715 of NC_141546.1, forward strand.
CCCAGATTTAGCATCTCTCACAGTTACTGGCATCTTCGCACAGCAGTCTTCAATCAAGAAAATTGATCAAGATAAAAGCTCCTCAGGCTTGCCCAATATTATTCAGGCATTTTGCTCAACCGAGGCTCCTTGCTCTCAGATGATTCTCTCTGTCAAGATGACAAAAACCAAGCCTCATGTCCTTGTTTTGAACTGTCCCATTCGTTATGTCTATATACACACAGATGTGGTGCCATCCACAGGAGCATGGAAAACCTACCAGTCACAACACCCCAACAAAAAGTCATTCTCCCTTAGGAGCTAACAACAACTAATAGTTCCTCAGCTAATGGTGAGGCCTGGGAAGCGCCTCTCCGACCGTGCTGGGATTTTGACTAGTTCGATCTTGCACCAGACTTGTGCAGATGATCTAAGTGGCTGTGAGTTCCTAAGTACAAGAGCTCATCATGTCCAGAAGCCACCGTCCCACCACTCTCCTGTTTTCAGCTTCCACGCTTTTGCTGCCCCCCTTCTTCCACAGTTGCAAAGGGAGAGATTCTGCAAAGTACTAATGAAGCATCGACAATCATTCAGTTATGGTAGAAATTATTTTATTACTCCAACGACTAAGCGGTCTGACTTCTTGAGGCAGGCTCCTGCCCTTCCTAAATAATTGCCAACTGTCTGTGGAGAAGGTCCTGAGCTGCACTTTGACAAACATATTCCGTGGGCAGAACTTGCTCAGGTGTGCATTGGAGTTGGTACCCGGGACTTGTGGCACCCTACATTCCAGTCCTCCCTGAGCCCTATGCACTCCTTTGCACACAACCGCTCAGTCATTTCTGCCAGAGTCCCAACTGTCCATTTAAAGAAGGATTGCAGAGTAGAAGCTTGTGCATTTCTCAAGAAAAACTTTTACCTAACCCCTGGATTACAGAAGCTTTTCTGTTTCCACAAATAGAAACCCTTGGCAGGCCCTGGGGAGCCAAGATTCCAATCCACAAGCACATTCATCATGGAATTAAAAACAAAATTGGGGATGATGGGGCAGGCATATGATGGACTCATGGCAGAGCCGTGATTCCAGGCAACACTGGGGAGTGCTGCCTTGGGAACCCTTAGGACTGTGGACAGAATGGGCTGAATGGAAACACAGAATGGCTTTGGAAATTCTACTCAATGCCCTGTGATGAGTGATACATCCTTCATCCTGGTCCCCAAAACCAACACTTCGGGAAAGTCTGCCACACGTATGAATTCACCTCTGTGAACCTTCCCAATGCTAACATTCAATTCCCAGAAGACAAGGTGGATGTTTGCAATGCTGAGGATAACTCAAAGACCCTGTTTCTACCTAGGGAACATCTTGAGAACTTGAGACAAAGATTGAGAACGTCTATTCAGTCACAAAGTGGCCAGCCTTGGGGGAGGGAAGAAAGTAAGTCCTGGAATACGTGGGGACATGGAACGACATTCCGCTCGGGGGGGATTGGGGTATGTGTTATGGTTCCCTAGTGAACAAGGACCTATAGAATGTCCACAGATATAAAGGAGATGGATTAGTTTGACTTACATGCTGCAACTTTGTCCAACAATGGCTTTTTATGCTCTGGAGAGGCTGGGGATTCAACAACTTAAAGCTATAAGCAAGCCCCCAGTTAAACGCTTTCTTCTGTAAGTTGCCTGGGTCACTATGTCTCCTCACAGCAATAGAACAGTAACTGAGACACAACCTGAAAAAGACAGTCCCACAGGTTTGTCCCACAGCCTCTCTCCTCGTTGATTCCAAATGCAGTCAAACTGTCAAAATCAGCTATCGCAAGGACTGTGCCTAGCTTCTGCATCAAAGTAATGCCATGCGCGTCCTGAGTTCCCCAGGGTTGAACTGTGCTCAGCCAGCACTTTAGGTGGGGCCTCTTAATGAGCCAGCATCTGTCTTTGCCTTAAGCCAGTGATAGTAGCAGCTACCGTGTTCACTCACATCTCTGTCAGGAGACCTTCACGGACAAGTGTCTGCTGAACCGGAAGCAGCTCATGTGCAGATACCAAGGATAATTATGGCTATGATGCCGGGCATGTTGACACAAAGACATGGCGATAAAGATGACAAGATCTTCATAATTCAACCTTGAGTTACAGCCATCCTCACCCCTTCACTCTTCTGTGCACATAAGAAAAATGTGTCAGTGTCAGCAGCACTGAGGGCAGAGAACTGGAGTTAACAGGGGAAGAAAACTTTGGCTAACACCAGCAATGAAGTGTCTGTTAACTCTACAACTAGTGGTCTGTGGGAGTGGCTCACTGGATAAGAGTAGCTGTAAGCAAGAAGCTGAGTTCTCCGGCCTCCATGGAAACCAATGGGCTTGGCCGTGCTTGCCTAGAATCCCAAAGCTGTGGAGGGGTGGAGAAAAGAGGGTCATTGGAACTTATGGGCTGTCAGTCATCCATCATAGCTCCTGGCTCAATGAGAGACTCTGTCTCAAAGGAATAAGGCAGGAACTAAGAGAGGAGGACAACAAGCATCCTCTTCTGGACTCTGTACATGCACATGTGCATGTATGTACACACACACACACACACACACACACACACACACACACACACACACACCCTGAAAGTAATTAGAAATGAGATAAAATGCCAGGAAGCCAGCCTGGAGAAGACAGTGCAAAGGGAATTTCTCCTTTGTAACATGATGGAAAGTTGAATCTCCAGGGTTACTAATCAGTGGTGGTCTGGTACTGTCTCAGTATGAAGCTCCTTGTTGTTTGAAACTTTTCTCATATGTGTAGGCGGTGTTTGAAGGCTCTCATATGTGTATGCAGTGTTTGAAGCCGGCCTCTCCTTCGAGAGCATACCCACTGTCCTGCGGTTTGTTTTGATCCACTGGTGCCAGTGGCAACCATGATGATAGTTTGTTTCCATGGCACCAACTTGGTCCGGATAGAATTTCAGACCAGAATCTGCCAGCAGTCCCAGAAGACTAAGGACTTTTTGTTTTATGTGAATTTCTTTACTTCCCAACTCATGAGAATTATAAGCAAGTATAAGGCATCAACCCTCTTATATACCCATGTAAAAAGTAAAAAGAAAATAACTTTTCAGTATGCTATAATTTGTTGTTCAAATGTTGAAGACTTAGTCCTAGCTTGGCGCTACTGGGAAGTGTTGCGGTAAAAATTTAAAAAGGGCCTGAGTCTCTGCACAGTAGTTCTGGCACTAGAGCACCATGTAGAACTAACCTTAATTTATCTCAGTGGCGGCTGGTTCTGGTGAGGCACCACACCACATTAGCCTAGCTATCTTCTGGCCCTAGCAGTCTCTCCGCTCCCATTGCTAGTAGTCACCCTGGCCAGCCCTGACCAGCCGGGAACTCTGGTTCCAGTTGCCCAGTAAAATCAAAACTCAACAAACTGTAACCCAACAGCAAGATTTACATGTTAAATTCTCAATCCATAGTACATCCACACAATAAATTTATAACCAATTGATAAGGATATAAACCACCCACCTAGATAAGATACAGTTTGCACACTAGACAACACAAAATCCTGTACACATCCATCCCTTAAGAATGGTCATAACAACCTGTAATATGTGCAGAAAGGAATCTTAATATCCACCTCCATGTTCTCTCAGTTCCCTCCCCCTGGCCTCCTCTGCCTCTCTAAAACTTTTCTCCTGCCCATCCTTCCTTCTTATCCAATGACAGGCCTTGTTCTATCCTGTACCTGCCTTCACCTGTATAATGACATCAAGCTACAGGGAAGTGGTGTCACATTTGAGCTATGACCTCATGGGAGGTCCTAGGGTATCTGAGGGTTGTGGCTTAGAGGGAGACTGCCTGCAGGATACCTGTCTCTTCCTCTGTCTCTCTTTTGCCTCTTAGCTCCAGTGTGTGAGCATCTTCTCGAGCAGCAACCGTCCTGTGGAACACTGTCCTGCCATAGGCCTGGAAGCACAAGGACCACAGACTAGGTCTGGAACCTCCGAACTGTGAGCCAAAACAAACTTTTCTCTCTTCTAAGTTGTTTGTCTTAGGTATTCTTTCGCTGCCACAGAGAACTGCACACAGTAACATGTCTTACATTAACTTGGCATGTTTCCCAATGTCCTCACAGAAACTCTCAAATAGATAAAACAAGTGTTCTATTCTCTTTTCAACCAAGGTACTGAAGTCCTAGTACCTGTGGAGTGGTTAATGGTGTTACAAGGAAAAACCAAAACTAGAGGCAATATCTTCTGACTAAAACTATTTTCATCTTTCCTCTGAATCCCTAGGTTTTTAACAAAAATAATCAGAATTAAATACATCTTGCAAAAAATTAATATGCTAATTCTTATTACTAGGCATTATGGGAACAGCGTGTTGTATAGGCATGTGTGTTAATGCATGTGTGAGTGCTTGCATGAGGTGTGTGTGCGTGTGCGTGTGTGTGTGCGTGTGTGTGTGTTTGTATGCATGTGTGTGCGTGTGTGTGTGTGTATGTGTGTGTTTGTGTGCGTGTGCGTGTGTGTGTGTGTGTGTGTGTGTGTGTGTGTGTGTGTGTAGGCAGGCACACAAAGACAACCTTGTGGAGGTGAAACTGCTTCTCTTTCCACCTTTCCACCTGGATTCTGGGGGCTGAACGAAGCCTGTCAGACCTGTGTCTGTCATTGTGTAGCAAGTACCTGTATCCACTGTGCCCCTCTTACTGGACCCATTCATCTTGCTTTTAGAGACAGGCTTTCTGCTGGACATGGAGACTGCTGATTCAGCTAAAATAGCTCTCTGTCAAACTCCAGAAATCCTCTTGACTACAACCCCTCAGAATCAGCCACATGTGGCTTGTTAAATACATTCTGGAGATCTGAACTCATGCCCTTGTGGTTGCCTGGCAGGCGCTTTACCAACTGAGCCATATACCCAGCCCACTATTATTAAGTTCTCTGTTAAGGATGCGAATGAAACTTCTTACAGAAAATGTAAATTAATGGATCAAAGGGTACAGGCACTCCTCTAGGTTTCCTATACATTCGGTATCGGTAGCGGGGTTATTTCTTTATGCCCAGTGCACTCCTGAACTTCCTGGTATGGCAACAATATTCATGAGAGGGCGATCTTACCAAGAGAAATGGTTTATTTGGGTTCATAGTGTTGGAGGTTCCAGTCCATGGTTGGCCCTGTCGCCTTTGGGCCTGTGGCAAGGGGACATGTCATTGTAGAAATAAACAGTGGAAGTAGCCTTTAGAGCTGGGATGTGGGAGAGAAGAGACTGGCATCATCCCGTCTGCTTCAAGAACATGCCCCTAAAATCCTAAAATTCCCACTAAGTCCTCAAAGATCTTTTTCGTCACTTTTCAATGGCGCCAAGCTGAAGAACCAGCCTGCAGCACGTGAGCACTGGGAGCTGTTTAGGATCAAAGTGATTGGTCTCAGGGTTTGCAGAACCAACTGTAGGTAGGTCATTGTGACTGGAAGAAGCACCCCACAAGCTCCCAGGCTCTAGGGTCACACAACCAGGGAGGATTCAAGCCCCTCCCACGAGATGTCTCAGGTACCTGCCTGCTGAATGCCGAGAGCACACTCATCTCAGGAACACTGAGTCCAGTGGGTGACTGCTGTTGGCAGAGAACCGCAGGGTTCAGAGGCACTGCTGACAAATGCAGGTTAGCGTCACCAAAGGGAACGGGGACATTTGTGTAGAAGGGCCCATTTCACCGTTCACTGTGCCAGTTTGTGCAAGCCAACTGAACTTTTAAGCCCCAGTCTTGTTTTCTTGGGTTTTTGCTTTGTTTTGTTTTGTTGCATGGAGTGGGTGGCTCTGTGTCATTGAGGACTGACTTTTCTAGCTACAGAGGATGTGTGGATAACGTGCACGATCCCTAAATGAACAACCTATGAACTGTCTCACGTGATGGATTTGCAAAGCTGGCTTAAGGGCTCGAGTGATGACTTCTAGAATGTGGTTATCTACGGCTGTCTTTCCCTTTATTCTGAAAGCTGCAGAAAGCCAGCACCATGGGCACAGTAGAGGCTGCTGCAAGGCAATACTTGACGGGGATCTGGCAAGATTAAATGAGTCAGAAGCTTAAAGCCTTTAGGACCCTATCGGTATCTATCTATGTCTCCATGGTAAGCTATCACAGATGCTCAGCCATGGCACAGCTTAACATTGTCCTTAAAGATTCATGAGACTTCCCAGCAAGCCAGCCTCATCTACTTAGCAAGCACCAGGCCAACGAGAGACCCTGCTTCCAACACAAATCCAAACCAAACAAAGTGGTAGTGATTGAGTAATGAGAGCTTGAATTGTCTGCTAACTTTCACACATACACACATGAACTCACAAACATATATGTATATGTGCACTTGCACATATATGAATACACACACAGAACACCTACCCTACTCCCAAAGTCACACTAAATTTTTTATGACCTAATGGCTCAGGGAGATGTCATATGTGCTCCTGAGTACTCTGTTATGACTTCCTTCCTTGGTAAACCAGTAAGGCTCTCCCAACTGACAGCAAAGGTATCCTTGACATTTGTGAAAGGGGAATGTGGAGAGATAACACTGGACAGAAATGGTTATCAACCCTGCATACCACATACCGCACACTGCACACCGTGCACTGCACACCATGCAATACACACCATGCACTGCACACTGCACACTGCACATCACGCAATGCACAACATGCAATGCACACTGCACACCACACAATGCACACCGTGCACTGCACACTGCACACCACACAATGCACACAGTGCACTGCACACTGCATACTGCACACCACGCAATGCACACCATGCAATGCACACTGCACACCGTGCACTGCACACCACACACTGCACATCACGCAATGCACACCATGCACTGCACACCACACACTGCACACTGCACACCGTACTGCACACTGCATTCCATACACCACACATCACATACACACACTCACATGTGCAGTCTCTATCTCTTCTACTCTGTTAATGGAAAGACCTTCATTTTTAAAATAATAAAGTCTCATTTCAGACTAAATTCTTATTCATAAAGTATCTATGGTGAGTATAGAATTTTCTGCTCCTTAGGAGTCGAGCAGTTGGTCTAGTTATCTCGCCTCCCCCAACCCCAACCCTTGATGTTCAGATTTCAGTTTCAAATCATTAGTCACACTCCTGCTTCTCCGGGAAAAGGCCCTGGAAGTAGAGCCAGGGTTGCTTGGCAAATGTGGCCTGAATCGTCCCAAAGCCCTGTCTTTTATGCAGTTAGCTCTTTAATTGACTTTGCGTGCATCCACTCTGCCCTCCAGAAAACAGACATGGTTCCCAGGGATTGACATAAGACGCCTGTCTCTGGAGCAGATATAATCCACTTGGTGCCATTGGAAACCTTTAAATGACAGTTTTCATCTTATTTTGTAAGAACTCTGAGTTCAAGTTACATTTAAATCCCAGTTGCTGTATCAGCTCTGTGGCAGCAAGCAGGGGTGGTGGGGGCGGGGTGGGGTTGGGATCATCTCTAGTTCTCCCTATACATAGTATTACTAGAAGCAGAGCTCTCTTGGGGAAAGCTGTATTTACCCAGGTCGAGGAGGCAGGCTGTCTTTGAATCCAAACTCCTCCATGGCTATTCCTAAAAACAGACATGCATTCCCTTGTTCTTTGCTGAACAGACTGTGATAGCGAAATTTATTGGTGGGTCCTTTTGCAATCTTTTTGAGAATAATTTGATCCTGAAGACACAATCCCTAGTTTCCCCATGAACTGAAACAACACTGCACAGATTGATAGCAGCGGAGTGATGGTCTAAGTGCCTGTGTGAAGTAAACAGCAGAGCACAGCAGAGCACCGCCGCTTTTTCCTTTATTTTGCTCGCCGTCAAACCCACTCATTACGGTGGGATGCTTTAGCCTTTGGACTTCCCACTCTGTTATCTGTCCTGTGTATCTCTCTGTTCGGATAAGACCTGAGACCAACGGCTTTGTGTTAGCTTCCGGATCATTTTCCATGTAGACCCTTCAAAGCTGGTCAATTTAAAATTAAAATTTTAAATTAAATCAATTTCCCCAGCCTTTGCTCTCAAAAGGATGGCTGTGAGACTAATTATTTATTATTAAATGCTTAGGCCATAAGCTTTGGCTTATCCCTGAGTAGTTTGTAACTTATTTAACCCATTTAAACTCTTCTTTGTCTACCCTTTGATTTGTTACCTCTCCTCAGTCCTGGACTGCTTCTTCCTATGTGTCGTCTCTCCCAACATCTCACTCAAATCTCTCCCAGCCTTTCTCCCTTCATTTCCTTTTATTATCTCACTATTTCCCAGAATCCTCTCTTTTCCTGCCATGTCCCACCTCCTATTTCCTGCCTCATTTCATTGGCCATTGGTGTTTTTATTGACAGGTAATGCTTATAAGAGATTCTCTCTGCAAGAACTTACATCAGGCTCTAAAAACAGCACCTCCATTAAGCCTCCCCACAGCTTGTGTCAACCCAAGAGAGGCTTTCATTACCTTTTAGATAGTGAACCTGAGGCCCAGGACTTCAATGATTCTGTGAGGAGAACACGGTTTAAGGATGACCACCCTAAGATTTAGTCGCAGTTTTTCTTCTCCCCTGAGCCACACTGCCTCAGAGTCTGACCCCCATAGATAAGAAGAGCGTGGCTTCTCTTCACTTGCCTCCCCTACTTCTCTCTGCTTATGTCTGTGTTCCGCACACACACAGGACAGTCTGAGGTGTTTAAAAATCTATCCTCATGTGTAAACTAGATTGTACCCTCACATAAACCCATCACCTCTTGACATATAGCATCGTTTAAGAGTTCCCAGAGCACCTTATCAGACGCATTGGAAGCATTAGGCATATTACCCTCCACGGGGACTCCTGCAATCCGTGGGCTAATAAAATGGTCAGGTCCAAGAGCTCCCTTCACAGGATCGATGTGCCCTCTCAGAGGCCAGAGGTCAGCTTTCCTCACTGAGAACTACAAGTGCCAATACCTCCCCTTGCTGGTCTTCACATAAAATTAAATGATGTGGCAAGTTCCTGGCCTGTGGAGGTATTCCATAAAAGTCACCTCTACTCTCTTTCACCTAGTGATCTCAGAAATCAACTAGGCTAGACAAACTGAATGACTCATTGTATGAGTTACCAATAGTGACCAAGTACACGCGGAGTCCTCAGGGAGCCTCCTGACCCTGGGTCTACAGAGTTCTAACACAACAGAGAGGGAGGTACAAACACGTGGGAGACGTGGGAACACTAAGCTGAGATACAGCCCTCTGGGCAGTGAGTTAGACCTCTGTGGATCTAGGCACTTCCGTGCCAAGAGGAAGTTGGAAGGGGAAGATCTGATCCAAGCAACATTGGTCTGAAACAAGAAAGCCATTAAGAGACACAAGGGAGGGTGGCAGGCCAGACTGTAACATTGCCCCTTGGCTACCACATACAGTGTTGAGATATCTCTGCATGGCCCAACTTAAGAACAAGTCTTACATTTTGAAGAGAATAAACACAAAATATCCTTAAATTAACCATAGGATTTGCTTTTTTTCTCAATGTTCCACATGAGAAGACAGATTCATGGGAGTCACATTATTGACCTCAGCTCACAGAGGTAATGGCAGAGGGAACAAAGACTCAAACTAATTCTTCTTGATCCCAAAACATTTAGTTTTCCACTCAAGAAAGTGAATGTCACTCTGAACTCTAAGCCACGTGACTTTAGGTGCTCTGGATGGGAACCATCAGCCTCTCGTTTGGGCTACTTACATGCTGAATTTAATAATAAAACTATCCTTTAAATTGTTTTAACCCACCAATGTGGCCTCACTTACTGCTACCATAGAGTTAACTAGCCACCCTAGAGTGACTACAAGTGGAGCAGGTTCAAAACACCCCCTCCATGTTTCCCCACCACTCCCCCAGAAGCAAATCCCCAGTCTGCTTCCACCTAATGAAATCCCACAGGAAGCTTATCTTGAGAAACTCCTAGGCTAGTGGACAGTCCCTTGATAGCACTCTGCTTGGATCAGATCCACATGTTTGCTTTTGTTTTGATAAGGCAGGTTTAAAGTTGGTATCCCAAAACCTTGCCCAGACTCAAGAGAATCTGTGGAGGGATTTTTTTTTCTCTTCTCTATTCAGCATGACACTCGTGGAGACTAGTGGCTGGGAAGTAGATGAGTCCAGGAAGACTCTTGGAGTAGGGGTTAGGTCCAGGAAGGTCATGTGGCACTTGGGAAGCAACAGGATAATGAAGGACAGGGCAGGACACTAATGGAGGCATCATAGAAACTGTTGCTGATTCTTATAGGAGAGTTGATGCTTTCACAACCCGCCTGGCTGTACTCGTGTGCAGCTCCTGGTTATTACTCTCGCATGTTCCCAAGATTATCTACTCTTAGAAATGCTCATGTCACTGGCAATCGCCATGGGAGTTTAAGGCTAGCCGTCTCTCAGCTCCTCTTCACAGTGCCGATAAAGGAGGAACTCTGTCTTGTATATTAAGATGTCACTAGCTTCAGTTTATTCAATACAAACTCCTGCACCATCACCACCATAAAAGCCAAGAATACTAAGCAACAAACAAACAAATAAATAATATAAACTGCATAATTTTCTGAGAAAAATCTTTGCGGTAAAGAGCTTTTTTTTCCCCCCAACATCTTCCTTCATGGGGAAGGAACTGGATTTCATCATCCTCACGTCTTATCAGGGTGCTCACGGAAACAGAAAAGGCAAATGTAAGACTTGTCCTCTGATGGGCAGCACCCACGGAGTTCTGTGAGAAATGGGGTATTTTCTAACAGACTGACAGAAATGAACCCAGTTGCGTAACCACCAAAACAAACATAGGCGAACCACTAGGTTGACTAGAAAAGGCAGTCCCCCAGATAGCAGTCTTAAGAAGTCAGGGATGCCCCCCTTCCTGAGCACAAGCCTTTCAATCAATTGTAGGCTAAGTGGGAGTAACTGGAGTGATCTGTTTGTATAACTCAGGGTGACCTCTCACCCCTACCTCTTTCAGCTGAATGGGGTCTGGAAAAGCTAGAAAGATCCTGGAGCTTCGGTGGAATCAAGTCTTATCGCTCTGGTTGGCCTATCAGCCTGCATTCAGCTCTTAGCTAATCTCCGTGCAGCTGAGCCTCTTCTCCAGCAGGGAAGAGGGATTGTGCTCGCTGTTGTGAAGCAAGATGTTCAGGCAAGAGGAACAGAAGCATATTAACCCCCAGTGTCCCAGATGTGCCCAGTAACAAAATTTATCTGGAGTGCATATCTTACAGGACATGCAAGGGAAAAAAGTCTCAAGATTTACAAGTGCCTAAGGAACTAATGAATTCTGTGGAGGATCTTCTGGAACTTCCCACCCCTTTAGCAGTGTGTGAGATAAAGAGCATTCTCAATGACGTCTTATAGAAAGCTCCTGGCTTACTCCAGCATCACCCTGTGGAGAGTGGCGGGCCATTGATGTTGCTGAGTGTCAATCAGACCAATTGCATTTGACATTCATGTGACTTTAAGACAAGACCTTGATCCTCTGGGTATATCAACTTGATCATGAGGAAATTAAAAATTCCTTTTCCATTGCCTCATGATATTGTTGTGAACTGAAGTGAAGTCCCATGGCATATGATCCCTTGCCTAGGGAATGGTACCATCCACAGTGGGCTGGAACTTCCCCCATCATTCAACCTAAGTAAAACAACTCCCTAATAGACATAGCCACATGTCAACTCCATGTAGGCAATCCCTCATTAAGACTCTCTCTCCATGTAATTCCAGGTTGTGTCAACTTGATGAAGCTATTTACCACAAGCACCATTTTCAAAGAAGGACTAAAAATAACTTTTGTAGAATCATAAACACCCTATTAAAAACAAAAAACAGTACTCATCACTTACTAAGATTTCACAAACTTCTACTGATTAAAACCATTCTTAAGCTCTGGGAAAGTAAGCCTGATTGAACTTAACACCACGTTTTTAAAAGGGGCACTATTTCTCATGTACTTTCCTAGAACTGTGAGAAAACACTATAACCAAAAGCAACTTGAGGAAGAAAGGATTTATTTCAGCTTACACTTTATGCTTCATAATTCATGCAAGTCAGGGCAAATAGCAAGGCAAGAGTCTGGAAGCAGGAACTAATGCAGAGGTCCTGGAGGAGTGTGCATATTGGCTTGCTCCTTGTGGTTTGCTCAGCCTGGTTTCTTGTACTATCTAGAACCACCCCCTCTAGGACCGCAACACTGTGCTAGCTTTGTTTAGAATATATTGTTTAGGAATATATTGTTTAGGAATAAAGTGAAGTCCCCTAAGTTAATACAAGATCTAATAGTCTATGGGCAGATGTCAGGTCCAGTTCCTCATGTGATCTGCAGAGGGTCATATACCTTCCCAAGTGGGTATAAACAGAAAGAACGCAGGTCCTGCGGGGTGATAGACTAGGAACAGAGCAGGCAGAAGGATGATCTGCCACTGTGAACAGCCAGACTGTTGAGCCCTGTACTAATCCCTGCTAAGCTCAGTTTCTGCTTTCTTACATCATTTGGGTCTACCCACACCAGTCTTTAATCAAGAAAATGACCCACAGGCTTGTCTACAGGCTGATCTCAACTAAAGATCCCTCATCCCAAATGACATAAAATCTAGCCAGCATGCATTACTAACAGAAAACACCGTCAAATCATTAGGATGTCACAGCTTCAGTATCTTAGTGGCTTAATGTGCCACCATGAGACTCTCCACAGGATACTCCATTACCAATTAGTACTTTCTCTTGGCTGAAAACGTTCTAGTATAAGAAAACAGTCTGTTTCTCTCCAGTCCTCTCCCGATACCCGCTCAGTGTTAGATAAAACACCCCCAATCGTGCTGGAAGGAAGAGCATCCCATTCTAAAATTCCCACTTCCTAATTTCAGACAGTTACAACTATGCTTTGTCTCCTGGACCAAGTAATCCCATGTAGTTCAGGTTGTAGACCATGGATATGCAGATTATCATAGCTCATCTGCATGAGCTTAAATTATCAAATGATTCTCTATAAGGAGAGAACTTCCTCCTGCTGGTCTCAGAGCCATGCATCAGGAGGAATGGAAGCAACAAGGCAGACAGGAGAGGAGGAGGAGACAGAGATTCATTTACAAAATGTAAGTTCTCCATCCTCTGTTGCTAGATATGAAGCCCCACAAAAAGAACCATAAGTCCATAAGTAACTGGCACCTCCAGGACACTCTCGATGAAGTAGAGTCCTTGGTCTTTCAGCCCTGTGATACTGACCTTCACAAACTCAGTTGTCTGGCAAGCAATCTTTTTCCAACAGCTCTAAGTCAAAGCTCAGGAAGCCACGACTGTGGCTGTCACTATGAGAACTCACGGAGATCTGGGCAAGGTCACTCACATCTTAGAACATAATAATTTTGGAATGTCTTAGCCTGGTGAACTTGTGTTACTTTCTCATGGCACCAACAAAATGCCATTTGCCCCGAGCATACTCTTCTTTCGATAGAGTAGTTCAAGCTTAGCCAATGGTCCCCATACCTGAGAAACATAAGTCTTGTATGGAGCTGAAAACAAACAAATAGGTCTGAATTTGGGGGTGGGAGTATGAAGGGATGGATAAAATACACCTTCATACCTAACTTGAATCTCTCTTCAACAAAAACTGCTAGTTAGCTAGATCAAAGTTTATTCAATATATAAGAAAACAGACTATAACTAAAAATCTGCTTTGAGATTGTTAAACAACTCCTGTCCCCCCAGCAAAGCCAAATAATGTTAGTCCTTTGAATGCAATGAAATATGGCTACTATTAAAGATTGAAGTGTAACCTAAGGCCTAAAACAAGGAAGCATATGCCAATGTTATCTGGACATACATTCCAGTTAATCCTCTCTCATTCGTTCAGCAGGGAAAATTCTGCCAGAAAACGTTTCCAGTGTTTTCTTTGCACATAGTATCTAAGAGTTCAAGTTATGATCTTCTAAGAAATAAATAAGTAAAGCAGGAAGGTTTTCATAGTATAGTAACTCAATAGAAAATGTGTTTGGGAGCTGAAGATGCGTCTTTGGTTAAGTCACTTGTTACATTGGAGAGGACCTGGGTTCAGTTCCCATGATTCCATGGTGGCTCACTCCATCTGTAACTCCAGATCCAGGGGATTCAATACCCTCTTCTGACCTCTTTGGGTACTAGGCATTTATGTGATAAACAAATATAACAAACAGGTAAAACATTCATACACATAAAATGAAAATAAAAAATATATACTTTTTTTTGCAGAAAACAAAAGTGATATATATAAAAAAAATGCATTCAGAGTAGATGGACTCAGCCTTACCTGCATGCACAGCCCATGACATCTGTGAGAATTACGACCAATGAGAGAGTTAAATATCCCACAAACCCCCACGGGGATGTGGTTTTCATTATTACTTTTTTGGCGATTCAGCCAGTGGAGAACATGACACACCATTATGAGGTGCAGAGGCTGGTGAGCTAAGAGTTTGTGAGCTAAAGAGAAAAGGTATGGGCAGCAATAAAGAAGTTACTGTGTGTTTCCTGCAAACAGCCACTTGTAGCACAATGAAATCTTGGTGGGAGGAATCCCGTTGGGAATCACGCTGACTGTCTAGACTGCAGGCTCCTCAGTAGTCTCTTGAGAAACCCAGTGAAAAAGATACAAGACTCGAGTTGGGGAGAGATGGTGACATCAGTGACCTCTGTCACCAGCACTGTCTTTCTCAGCACTGACAAGCACAGGCATAGGCACAAGCTTTCAAGGAGATGTAGCTGGGGGTCCCTCGAGGTTTTTATGGCTCTGTTTCTTGCTGCAATGTCAACATATGTTATATATTTTTAGGCCTTGTGCAGCCACAAGAAACAGATGCTTCGTGGAATTATGGGCATGTAGATTTATTTTGTTCGAGTCAACATGGGGAAATAAAGGAGCAGAGCATTATGGGTGAAGTCTTTAACGTTTCCATCACGCCACCTGCGTTCCCACTCAGTTCAGAGATTCCTGGGGAAGGCAGCCTGACCTCTCTTTCAGGCCAATGTTACTCAAAACCCGTTACTTGAATACTGCCCCAGTGGGATTATCTGAACTTGTAAGACCGTGTATATCCTTTATTCTCATAATTTCCTTTCTTCCTTTTTCATATATAAGCACCTGAAGTATTTCAAGAGTTTAGAGAGGAACAGAGAATAATTTATTGAACTTCCCCATAATCACAACATAGCTCATTAAAATTTACTTTTTGCAGATTAATCATCACGTTTTAAGAACTGCTGAAGGTGTGGTATTGGTCCCAGACAGTGAGTAGACTCCTTTAATGTCTATTTTCAAGCATAGTTGGTGTTTGTTAGGAAAACTTTAATAGAGATTTAAGAAGAGCGTTTAGAGATAAGGAGAACCAGAGAAGAGAGTGTGCCCGGAAGCTGCTACAGGCTTTCAAGGAATATTCATTTAAGCTTTTAAAATGTAGAAGAATTTAAGCTGGATATAAAGGTTTGTCTATAACGCTAGCCCTTAGCAGGGGTAGGAGGTAATGCTTCATGGTGAGCACTAGACTAGCTTCTGCTACAGTAAAATGCCATAAAGCAGTCAAGTAATGAGAGAAAGGGAACACTGTAGAATACACACCTGGCTTGAGCAATGCCTTAGAACCCCTGCCATAACCTTTTCTACAGAACTTACTGCATGCTTACTCAGAGTTCCAAAGAGAGGGCAAAGAAAGATTTGCCATGAGTTCTTTAAGGAAGATACTAGCCTTCTGTTTCCAGCTCCCTGATCCTGCCTACATCCAGTACTATCCTCTTTTACTAAAAGTGAGTCACTCATCCTCACCCACACTGTTCCCTCAGCTTAATAAGGTCCTTGCTATTAAGACGACTGAAGAGTTGCGATACATCCCCGCCCATCTTGACGCTAACTAGAGAACACAGCCTCAGCCTCTCTGGCCTAGCAAGCACTCAGTTATCCTCTCTTCCAGAAGTGGCCCATGGACCCTTGGCCAGTGAAGCCACTCTTCCCTGAAGACTGTCTCTCTCTCCCACTTCTTGGCTCCAGTTTCTTTCTTAACCCCATCATTTCTGAGCATGCTCTGAATTCTTGGTTGGCAAAGCATTGAGAAAAGAGCAGCCAAGAGCGTCAAGATCTTTCTTGAATTGAGCTCAGGTTTTCTTGTAAAAAAAAATATGCACTAACTGTTTGGGAATGGGTTATTTCCATCGATGTCTGGCACACTTAGCCCACCAGACTGCAGCAGAACAAAGCTAACACACACTGACTGACTCTATGTGAAAGCAATTTACAAAGGGATGAAGACACTCCTGTCTCACTTTCACAAAGAGAAAGAATTGGTTCTGTGTTAGTTTGTTTACATTCAAACACATGGTGAGAAACTGGCCTCAGATCTTGATGCCAGCAGGTATGCCTTCTGCTATGATAGCTTGCGACCCTTGTGACTGGCCATCCCTCGGGTCTTATCTCAATGAAAGCATTGCACGAACAAATTCCCTTGAAAGGGTGTGTAGCCTGTAATATATTCCAAAGCCAGAGAATCTGAGCCAGTTACCTTATAGCTCAGTGTATTACCAACAGACTATTTCAAAGGGAATGATGAAAATAAATTAATGACTAACTATTCAAAAACCTTAAGAGAAAAATCTGTGCAGAGTTTCGCTGATGCACTTGACCGTGATGTCTACAAAGCCTGCTCGAGTTTACACACGGTCAATTCCAAGGACAGGAAGAACTGTTTTAGAAAGAAAAGAAAAAGAAACTTCAAGGAGTGTGTGTAGGTATTTGAAACTTTGATTTGAATCACATCATGAAGACAAACGACTGGGCTGATTGTCTCGTTCAGTGTTTGTCCAGGATGGGCAAGACCTTGGCATTGGAAAAGAAACTACCATGGAAATTCATTAGCCAAATGAATTCTAATGGCCAAACATAGAGTTCATGGCCTCAGAGATAAACTAAATCACTTACTTGACTCTATGTGTGACTAAGGCTTGTCACCTTAATTCATATCTCCTATTTCTAGCCACAAATCCAAGATGGTGGTGGGTGATATAAAAGTAGAGGATCTTTTAAGGAAGAAATTTCCTACTCATTCATATTTTGAACTTTACACACCAGTTCAAATTTTGGAGTCAATTTTGTCAGGTGAAAGCTTGGGTCACATCCCCCCCCCCAAAAAAAGAGTTCATCCATCTCTGCCTCAGAAAATTCACAAATTGAATCCTGAAGCATGTTTTATTACTGTTTCTTTAGGTTAGTGAAGGAGTTTTGGAATTTAACATCCCTCAAAGCTGAAGACATTAAAGTCCCACTGTGTCCCACAAAATCGAAAGCATCTGTCCACGGTGCATTGGGACTTCCTGTGGGAAGCACAAGCCTTAAAAATGTCCACTTCTGCTGCTCATCTGAAAGACGTGGGGCTTAATATTCCATGGTTTACACAAGGAGGAAAGGCTGGTGGAGGGTAGGTCGTCCATGCAGCTTTGTTTGTGTCAGTCTAAAGGTAGAGGGGACGGTGGCGAACATCCAGATGTGCATAGAAACAGATGTGCCTGCCTCTTGTGGATCCGGGTACTTGGAAGCAAAAGAGTGGGGTCTGATTTCACACTCCACTCCCCTTGATTTGTTTTAAATGCCATTGTTAAATGGCTGTGATTCCTGTAAAGGTCTTTGCCTATTTCAGTCTATGGATGTTGGTTTTTCTGCTATTTTGGATGATGTCTCACAGTGAGACAGAGTTGTGCATATAAGTTAACATTTTTGTCTTTGGAGTCATAGAAACTATTTCTACATCTTTGCTTGTTGTACTTTTCCTCTTTTGTTTTTTGTTTTGTTAGGTTGATTTCTATGTTTTTTCATTTCTTTGTGCACATGTGGATCTGTGTGTGTATTCGACATTCTGGGTACAGGTGCCCAAGGCAAACGGAAGAGGGCGCTGTGCCCTCTAGAGCTGGAATGGCAGGCAGCTCTGAGCTCAGATGTGGGTACTAGGAATTGAACCCTAGTCATCAAGGACTTTAACCACCATATTTCCTGCCCTGAATGTTGTTGTTTTAATCTTTTGTGGAAAGATAGAATAGAGAACAAAAATCAGAATTTTCCCAAATCAAAGAATGTCAAACATATCGCACACGTGTCCATGAGTACAGGTGTGAGAAGGCTTGCTCCTGCTACATTCTTCTTGTGCCTCACAGCAAACAGTGTCCCTGTCAAACACCACCAACCAGCAGGTGCAAACTACTTCTGCCCTTCTCAGGCAAAAACCTTCATGAGGGACTGAGTTCAAGCCCATTCCTCAGGCCATATCCCAACTCCTTGACTGTCTTTGACTAAAAAGAGTTCCCCCAGGCAGCAACTAAAGGAAGTATCAATTTGGGATCAAATCTCCATCTTATCAATCATTTTTGCTATAGTCTCTGAGGGCAAAGATAGCTGAACTATTGGATAATAGACAAACAAACACAATGAAGTCAGACAGAAGTAGATTTGCTCAGCAGAACTGGGGTCAACTACCACTTCCACTTCTTTTTAAAATTTGGTTACCTTTCAATAGCATGCAAAATCATGGTGAAATAATCCTCACTAAACCGAATAAATACCAAATCCATCGCTCTGATATAGCAGCCATTTCTCTCCTTCGTACACTGTCTCATTTATAACTACAATTCTAAAATGTCACTAATTATGATTTATTCAAAACAACATCACTGAACTTTTCCCTGGAATTATGGTTATTTTTTTGTTTCTTGAGGCTTTAAAATGATCATTACTCTAAATATTGCCATGTGTGAGAGTAGCATAATTTAACTATGGTTGAGCATGTATCTGTGATCTATTCTTAGATGTCTTAACATAACTTCATATGTCTGGGCACTTCATCTGCAAAGTAGGAGTAAAACTACTTACAAGATTAAGCATGTTGATAAGTACAAAGCACTTAAGATGATGTCTAGCGGGCTGGAGAGATGGCTCAGTGGTTAAAAAAACTAACTGTTCTTCCAGAGGTCCTGAGTTCAATTTTCCAGCAGTCACATGGTGGCTCACAACCATCTGTAATAAAATCCGATGCCCTCTTCTGGTGTGTCTGAAGACAGCTGCACTGTACTCATATAAATAAAAATAAATCTTTAAAAAAAAAGATGATGTCTAGCACACATACACATATTGAGTTACATATGTAAATGGTTTCTGAAATATATTTTATCAGAGATTTGCTTCTTTAGTGAACATAACTTTGTGTTTTGATTTTTCTTTCTTTCTTTTTAAGCCATTTCCCTAAAAATGCTTCTCTGGAGTAAGATTTCTAAAGGAAATCATTTTAACATTAATCTATCCTAGTGAAAAATAATTCTATTCACAACCTAGACTAAATTAGCAACTATTGAAAGTGTTTAAATGTCCACTGTGTGGAAAACTCCATCAAACACATTATACTGTCCTGCCTGGGTCTTCTCAGTCAGGGAATGTGAGGTAAGACCATTAGTTCTGCGAAAATGAGGATCTGGGTTCAAATGGCCAGTCCCTATATAAAAGCTCGTCATGGCTATGCATAACTACAGCTGTGGGGGAAAGGAGATAGGTGAAGCGTAGGAATGATCTAGCCCACTGGCTAAGCATAGTGACCTGCTTCCAGATCAGTGAGAAACTATGTCTCACAGTAACATGGGCAAGAATGGTAGAGAAAAGATCTCTTGATTCCTCCTCCTCCTCCTCCTCCTCCTCCTCCTCCTCCTCCTCCTCCTCCTCCTCCTCTTCCTCCTCCTTCTTCCTCTCTCTCTCTCTCTCTCTCTCTCTCTCTCTCTCTCTCACACACACACACACAAACACACACACACACACACACACACACACAAAGAGGAGGAAGAGTACAAAGGATGGAGATAAGAAACTGGCCTTGTCCTTAGCTATGACGTTCACTCCAAAACAACACACTAGAAGACATGAGAGGGTCCTGCCAGGTCAACTCTGGGGCAGAAATGAGCCAAGAGAGTATGATGTGACATCGTGTGTGTTGTGTTGGGTCTTGACCTCACTCTCAGCCAGGTATTTAGAACTGTAACTGAAAGAGAAAGTTATGAAAACCCATAAGTGAGTGACCAGCTCTTTAGACCAAGCATGAGGGAGGACCAGTGGTCAACAAAGATCAGGTGAATTCCGCTGAGAAGGTGAGGATTTGTCCTCACAGCCTGAACTCAAAGCAGGAACGAGAGACAGCCAATGAGTTGGTCAAGAACCACTTGGTCAGGCAGCTGCTTGGAGACATGGAAATGTGAAAAGGAGATAGAACAGTAATAAAGCAAAAGCATGTACCATCCATCAGTGTTCCCTATTTAAGCAAGAGCACGGCTCCTGCACATGGGGTCTCCTTGCCTCTCTCTGTGCTTAAGCTAATAGTGGTTTTCTTACCTGAGAGTCCCTTTCTCCTGAGCATGCTCTCCTGTACCAAATCCATCTCTGCTTACTTCCTTCACCAAGCCTTCCCTGATCAGCTCAGTTCATTGTGCAGGTGTGATGGCCCAAGAAAGGAGTTTGCTGAGAGACGCCATGTAATCCAATGAAAATACAGGAACTGAAGGCTTAGAAGATGCTGGCATGGAGCAGAGAAAGGACATTCAGAGTGGCTCCACTTGAAGCAATTTAATGGGGTGGGACAATTCTGTTATTTTGTCTTTTTTTTTTTCAGAGCTGGGGACCGAACCCAGGGCCTTGCGCTTGCTAGGCAAGCACTCTACCACTGAGCTAAATCCCCAGCCCCGGGGTGGGACAATTCTAAGGATGGCTTTTAAAGCTGGAAAGATCTAAGTCAGACACAGGAAAGATCCCTGTATGTATTGTTATCTCTAGAGACTGTTGGTTTAGATCCACAGTGTCTGAGTTTCCACAAGGTAGCAGATGTAGATTGAACTATAGCCACAATGAGCCCACCCCATCCCCTTCATCTTCTGCAGCCAGAAAAGACTACGTCCATGTTGCTAGTTACTTCCACCGTGAGTACCCAAGTCTAAAGGCCACAGGCTCATTCTTTTAGAGTTCAAAGAATTAAAAATCCTTCCCAGCATAACATGAAGGCTCATAGCAGGAATACTGTCTGTGCCTTGAGAAGTTTCCATTGTGGGCAATCCCATAATAAAATGGGCTTTTGTGTCTCTCGTGGGTTACCATTCCTTTATACAATGGACTGTCTAAGGTTCTTCCTGTTTTCCAATTGGTTAAATTTAGAACGATTGTTTCCATCTCTTGTGAGATATGATGTCTAGGAAAAGTTAATATCTCCATGTGCTACTGGGATCCAGCCAGGCTGTGCCCCACACTTGTATCCAGGGATATCACCCAACTCCCGGCTCTTTCTCTAGGGTTTCCCACAAGCACAAAGGCCGCTTTCCTTGCTGCTTGTGGGCAAGTTTGACATTTCATAATATAAACTAAGTTTTCTGTCACCCAAACACAAAAGAACTCATTTTTAAAAATAAAAACAGAACCACTTATTTTTAGAGACAATCTCTGTATTCATACCATATATAACTTTAAAAATCAAACTATGACAATTGTATTAAGAATAGAAAAAAAAACATTTAAACAAGGACAAAAGAAGTTTTCCTCTAAGGCCTTCAGATAACCACTAACAATTGTGGTAACCATTGTGGTCTTTCTAGATTCCATATCAGATTTAGAAAAAAATGCCCACTTATATCTCCATTTAAGTGCACAAATCACAAAGTTTTAATTTTTTTCTGTAGCAATATTAAGAGACTGTTGTATGGCTCTGCAATGTGTTTTTATCCTCCCACACCAACAAAAACACTTCTATACTATTTTAGGGAGACATGACCTTCTATATATGTATGTATAATGTATATTATAATTGTATGTGAATGTATATGTGTATGTATATGTGTGTATAATGTGTACATGTACATGTATGTGTATATGTATATGTATAATGTGGATGCATATGTATATGTATAAGGTATATGTGTAATGTGTAGGTGTAATGTATATGTATAATGTATGTGTATGTATATGTATAAGCTATATGTGTAATGTGTATGTGTAATATATATGTATATTCAGGTATGTGCAAGTACACACATGTGGGTATGGGTGTGTACATATGCATGTGGGGAACACAGAAGGTCAACCTCAGGTGAAGTTCACCTTGTGTTTTGAGACAAGGTCTCTCACTGAGACCTAAAGCTCACAGACTTGGCTACTGTGGCAGGCCAGTGAACCCTGGAGCCCTCTGCCTCAGCTTCCCCAGTGGCTGGATATTGGGCTCAGGTCCTTAAGCTTGCGCCTGAGTCACCACCCAGGCCAGCTATAGGATTTGCAATTGCACGAATGAAGAATTAACCAGCTCCACCGTTTAGTGTTAGAAAGCTAGGCAATCGCAGATCCTATCGCCAATGGCATTTTGGAAAACATCTATGCTTCCCCTATGCTATATCGTCACAACATACCAACACCAAGTCACCAAAGCACTTGGGATTACTGGCGTAAGTATTTGCCTGGGCTGTGGATATTATCCTTGACCCTTTCTATGTGACTTTGGTAATTTGCTTAACTCTGAATGCATCTGTAGAAGGGGACATGAATACTTTCTTCACTGGGATCCTTCTGAATGACATAAGCAAGGCTGAATTATATATTGAGAAGGTACACATATAACTTAGAGATCAGTATTTTTTTCTCCACGATGGCACTACGAAAGTCCCCCGATGGCTTTCTCTAGATGCTGGACCAGGGTGTGGTAGAGAGTGAGGGCTTTTCCTGACTGCCTAAATCAGCACGGCAAATACACAACTAAAAGAGAACACAAGTCAACGATAGCAGTATGCTGACTTGATACTGAGATCACACACAAGAAAGACAAAGAAGGGGGAACAAATTCCGTACAGAAATATGTAAGAAAACTTAATAGGTGAGGTGAGAGTTTAGAATAGGACAGGTTCCTCAGGAGGAAAGGAACTTTATGAGTAAAGATATTTGTAACTCTGCTAAAAAGAACCTGTCTTGCCCTGACTTGGTGAAAGTGCAGACAGATACACCTGGATAGGCGGAGCAGATTAGAAAATAAGTGGGCCTTTAACAGTCAAAGGTCTTGTGTGTGTGTGTGTGTGTGTGTGTGTGTGTGTGTGTGTGTGTGTGTGTTTATGTATGTATGTATGTATGTTTGCAAAGCAATACCAAAAGGTGATTTTGGTCCTTTTATTTCACCTTTATTGCTCTCTTCTGGTCTGGCCCATTATCTCTAGGTCCAGGGATGCCATCAGCTACGCTGAAAGAGAGAAAAATGTGCTAGCCAGCCCAACGCTCTATGCTTTGTGCTCCTGTAGCTGACTGACTAAGCATCCTGTGTCTGAGGATCACAGAGCAGGCTAACTTTTTCCATGTTTGTATTTTCCATTTCATCGTGGAGCCCCAGTCACAAGTCCAGACAGATGCAGTTGGATCCTTTGGGGCTTGCAACGTGCTGTCAGGTAAGATACTTCTTCAGATGGAAAGGTTCCTCCAATCACAAGAGGACAAGAGTGTCTCCATCCCAAAAGACGAGTATGGGAAAAAGTTCTGTGAGCAAGGCTCAAAGACAGAGCAGCTTGGTTTGCACTGTCTGTCACTCAGAGAACAGCACCCTAATTGCTTATTGGGGCAGCCATGGCGTTCTCATGCATTGACTGGGAATCATACTAGGATGAGTTCACTTTTCCTAAATGAGATAAACCAGCTCTCCAAGACTGATCCTGGAAACCAGCCACTTTGCAATGTCAATTAGTATTGCCACTGTGCCGGTCTTTAGGTGACTACATCTTCAAAATTTCATGGGTGCACCTCCTTGTCACATATAGAAGACACTATCTCACAGCACATGCTCTGGTTCTCTGGCTCCTATCGTCTTTTCACTCCCATTCCTGTGTCAATGTCTCCTGTATCCAGAGTAGTAATCCAGAATTATTACAAGTTTATATTCTGTTCTCCATTCTAGAAAAATGCCCAAAGAATCAGGTAATATGATCTAGAAGAGTTTTTAAAAAGACTTTATAACTCCTTCAGATTGTTAGAGTCCTCTGCCCCCAGCAATCGGTGGACAGTCCACATTGGGTATTTCTGAGGCTAATACTAATCAAGTTTTCCTACACATTGACCAACTGATAGGAGGATACAGCTCTAAGCTGTAGTCATTTAATAAATATCTGACATTCTCATGGCTTAATCTTCTTTGAAATCATAGATGTTTGTTTTGAATTGAAATATATAAGATAAAATAAGTTCCCTGGCCTTTTCACTAGAAGGCTGTATACTCCCCAAAGTCTTAAGGACAGATTCTTGTCCATTCATTGACTTTTTCTCCCATACTGTTTTCTCCTTTCAGAAAAAAAAAGTGTCATTCTCCATCTCCTCCCTGCCTTACCACCTTTGCGAAGTGCAAAGCTCTTTGCCAGCCTTTTGGAAGAAATGAAGTATACTTTGAAGTACATATTGGGCTACCAAACCAGGGAACTCATAGTGTATACAGATAAATTGAGCAATTTCTCATTGTCTCAATACGGATGACACGTGGTTAAGGTTAGACTTGGGAAGAAAGGAAGTTTCCAACTGTGTTTACCTTTTCATTCCAACTGGGTGTGCAAGGGTAAACATGTCTAACTAAATGACGCTGTTTGTTGGTGCTCTCATGTTTAGAGAACTGTACTGACTTTGCCTGTGTACTCATTTGATTGGTTTTTAAACCTCGTAAATGACTGATGCTTTCGTGCTGAGGCCCACAGCACCCCAACAGACCTTCAGTCTTAATTTCAGCCTTGTGTCTATAGAGGTCAGTGTGGGAGTCTTAGCTGACTCCACCATCATTTAGGGTACCCAGAAGACGTCTGTTTCTGGTGAAACCACATTCTTCTGTGGAGCTCCTAAACTTTATCTAAAGATGGAGTGGGAACCCATTCTGAATTCTAGCTCTTGTATTAACTTTCTACCTCGTTCCCTTTTCTTCATATTCAAGAGCCAAGAAAAAAAAGCCTCACCTTTAGAATCACATCTTTGTAAATTTGAACTGTCTCTCAAACCCCAAACATTTACAGTCTTCAAATATGTAGCTTTTGCCACGGATTGTAACTGTTTGACACTCAAGAGCTAGAGGTTGCTCTTGTTTCTTTACTTCCTCTTTGTCAGTTATCCATTGAAGAGACGATAGCAGAGGCAGGATCCTCTGACAGCAGGGAGACAGGTCAGTGAGGATTTACCACAGGATGAGGAGATGACATAAAAATTTACCTCACGACAGAAGTGGCAAGAAAGGTACAGAAAACTGGAGAATTCCCTGGTCTCTATGAGTACTCCAAATGAAGCACATGTATGTGAAGAGTCATAGCTGATGTCCACAAAACATGCATTTGTCTTTCTGAGTCTGGGTTACCTTGCTCAGAATGACTGTTTCCAGTTCTATCAATTTACCTGTGAGCTTCATAATTTTACTTTTCTTAACACCTTAATAATATTGCATTGTGTAAATATGACTCATTTTCAATATCCTTTCACCAGTTGGTGGACCTCTGGATGTCTTTTGAGGGAGGGAAGGTATAAATAGGAATGATAGAACACAAAGAGTTAAACTGCAGTGGGGAAGAGATAGGTTAGAGGAAAGTGTATGGGAAAGGATAAAATAATATTAAAGACCTTCTATAAAAGTCATAAAGAAACCCACTACAGTAGATGCACATGTATGTGTATATGTATGTATGTATGTATTGTGTATACATACCCAAAAAGAGTTAAAATTAATTATAACAATGTCCTACTAGAAACCACAAGCCAGAAAAAAGTAATCTCAGTTCCAGCAATGTGTTGCCTCTTTTGATTTTGCTGGCAAGTGAGGACTTGTGGATTTTCTAAACATTACAGGCTATTGGTAATGCAATGCTATTTGTTGCTCTCCAGAACTTGACAGTAATACCCGTTAGCTGAAGACATCACATACTTGGGTCATAAAACATGGAGAAATCAAGCTAGTACCTGACATGGAAGGTTCATTCCTACTGGTTAGCTTCTGAGATACTGAAAGGTGCTGTGAATGATACTAGAGGAGAGTAACCATCTATCTTACCTAGCTGTAAATGCCTAGAGTTACAATAATAACTGACCTTGAGGACATTTCCACTGGACAATAGTAGCATGAATATCACGTGAATAACCAAGCACCTTCTAGCTGTATTTAAGGCCCCCTCCACAAGGTGAAACCCACACTCGGCACTATTACTGAGCCAAGAACCTACAGATACACACATCATAGGGCCTAAGAGCTAATTTATTACTATTATTCTACTAGAGGACAGTATATGTAACCAGTTCCTAATGACTTCTACCCATGGCCTACTACACTGCTCTGTCCTCTTTATAGAAGTTTCTACTTGTGAGTAACACAGTAACCCACATCTGGCCAAAGTTCAGAGAGTAAGAGACTCCTTAATGCTTAGCCCTAAATAGAACATCTTCTTCCCAACACCCATAGATCTTTGAGGAGGAAGGGGCAGGAGAGACTGAGGTGGTAGGTGACAACAAGTAAACAGTGTCTTCCAGTCACAGCTGGGCAGCTGCAGAGATGAATGCACAGTGGTCGTCACATCCTGCACAAGATATGTGCAAACTCAAGCAAGACCAAACCCCAGCGTGGACAAGGGACTGGGATATCAAGTCCCACGGGAGCCAAGGAGATATTTGCAATTTATAGCTGCTGAAGCAGGTTTTCTGTTTTCTCTTAGAACATACATAGCTATGACCATTCTCTACCAAATGGCCACCTGTCTGAGGACATGCACTTAGCACAAACAGCACTTGGTATATTAAACATTTTAAAGGACACAACGTTATATGGGTAGGGAAGTGGTGGTGGGTCTAGAAAAAGTTTACAGAGAGGTTGAAAATTATCTAAATACATTATATGAAGCTCTCTCTCTCTCTCACACACACACACTTGAATGTGGACCAGTGAGCCAGCCCACAATCTCATGGCTTCTCTTTTCTCTTCTCTCTCCCTCCCCTCCCCCTCTCTAAAATGAGCATGCTCAATTCTCTCAAGAGCCACCTCCCTCACTGGGTGAGATTAACATCTGAGTTGCAACTCCTTTTCTGGTTTTTTTTTGTTTTGTTCTTGTTTTTGTTTTTGTCTTTGCCAGGTCTGGGCTTGCCTCAGAGAAACATTGAGGTGGTTTCCCTTCCTCCCTCAAACATCCCCCCCTTTCAGCCTCTCTTGGTCTGCCCCTTCTTGCCTCATTCCCACATGGGGGGAAGCTGAGTCTGATCTCATTCTTGGGCTGAGCACAGTACGGTATTTCTTGGAAAGATCCAAATGAAATGGATGGGACAGTGAGGACAGGAGTATTATAGTTCTCTACATCATGTGTGTTT
The DNA here is from genome assembly GCF_021556685.1 of Rattus norvegicus. Classification (NCBI taxonomy): domain Eukaryota; kingdom Metazoa; phylum Chordata; class Mammalia; order Rodentia; family Muridae; genus Rattus; species Rattus norvegicus. The sequence continues at coordinate 100,526,100 of NC_141546.1, forward strand.
CTTTAATACAATACATGTGAAAACTGCCATCTTGTCTGAAAGTCCAGGCAGGAACACCCACTTCTATCCTTCCTCCTCCATCCCCAGTCTTTCTCTTTCCACAGTGTTTTCCATTTGAGTGACTGGCAAAGAGAGTGGAACAAGAAGTCACCACCTACGGTGTTTTGAACAGAATCAATGTCTGGCACTTTACAAAGTAAGACAGAATGTTTTATTAGCTCTTAACACTTTTCACACACTTCCTCGAGGAGAGGAGGTAGACCCAGGGAGGGGATGGCAGAGAGGGTCAGGAACCTGACTAGCTTCTTAAACCTACTAAGGACTTTTAGTGACTTTGTAGCACTTCCCTAATGATGCTTTTGGTTAGATTTCTCTACACTGAACAGATTTAATCTTTCTGCTACTAAGTGCAATCTAGAATTGCAAACTCCCTTCCCTGAAAGCTGAAGCCAAAGGGTTTGCTCATCCGGACCGAAACAGATCTAAAGAGAGTATATCTCCCTTGGAGACCCAGAGTGTGGAGTAGAAGCCTAGCTCTGAGGGAGTAGGTGAGTCCCGCAGGCCTGCTCCTGGATCTGTGGTGGGTTTGAAGGTGAACTCTAGAGTCTAACGCATCCACCTTCCGGGTGCTGGGGTTTCAGGTTGTACCTCACCAAATCTGGCTCCCAAGGATTTTAAAATGGAAATGAATGGCACCCATTTGAGTGTGTCCTTGGTCTCTCCCTCCTAGGATTTTTCTGCAGATCCCTCTGAGTGAGGCTCCACCCACACCCAGGACCTGGCAAGGCAGAGTCTGTTGGGCTAATGAGGTGTTGGTATTCTTTGTTTAAATGTAGAGGACTTGCCAAAGACTTCTTATGTATTTCCTGGATGCAGTCATATAACACACTGATGTCTAAGGCTATGGTGGAGGCCTAGCCATTCCCTTGCTTGCCCTGATGAAGATACTGTACCTGGAAACTTGGTAAGCCACCTTGGATGGGCTTGATGTGCTCTGTGTCCTGAAGGTTCACCTGGGAGGTAGAAATTCTAAAGACTCAACTTGTAGAATACAAACCAGAACCTCTAGAACATGGTGGGCAGAGTCATATCCCTCAACTGACCACCAGACACCTGGAAATGGGTTCAAGCATATTTATTTATGAGTCATGAAATAAGTGGTATTCCCATATATCACTCATACACAAGGCCACACAGTCTCTGAGGGTTTATATGTAGATGTCTTCTTCCTTAAAGAGTAAGTGCACAGGAGACCGGAAGTTGCCCTCCCTTGGGATTCCCTCAGATTGGAGTCGAGCCTGATTGAGGAACTTATATATTATCATATCACAAGGAATTTGTGTAGATTAAATGAGCTATTCAAAAGATGACTCTTGTGTGGACATCCCAGTTTCCAAGTAGCTTACAGCCTTAGACCATGCTCCCCACACTCATCATCTTGAAATACAGCAACAACACTAGCATTAGAGGCATTGTACAAGAAAACTGAACTGATATTTTTAAAAAGCCAGTGTGTTCAAACATACACACCTGTGGGAACACTGTACCCTCAAAGCCTCACTACAGGCTTCATACTTCTGCTGTGGTTGGCTTTGAAAAGTGAATATCCCTATCCAATTATGTTTTCAACCTGGCCTTATCAGAAACATTCCAAGAGAAAGTGACCAATGTTAAAAATAAGTGTCTTTCTCCTGATTTATGTCAGACCCACTTCCTAGACAGAAACTACAGGTAGTGTCTTCCAGAACATTCCTCAGGTTACAAGACTATCCCTTACATGGCTCTCCTGAAGGTGGTGCTACTGGACATTCTCTGACAAGAATCTCCCATCAATAAATTGGTGTTCATGTTGGCCGCCCTGCTCACTTCATGTGGCGCTTGCTGACCAAGTGAGACCCAGGAGAGAGGGTGTCCTGGAATCCACCAACTCAGACTTAACGATTATTTGATCAGGTGTCTCAGTCTGAAGAAGCTGCTTCTCAGTTTTCATGGCCACATTTGCAATACCACATTCATCCTATAAAACTTTGTCTTAAATGTTTCCCAGAATTTAAAACATATCCCTTTGAAACTTTCAGAGGCCTCCACCACCACCTCCTCCTCCTCCTCCTCCTCCTTCTCCTCCTCCTCCCTTTCTTCTCATGACAAACTTCATTTTTAGCATGTTCTTAACCCCTCCATATTTCTTTAATGGTCTCATAAAGTCCTTCCCAAGGACAAAAATCATTTGTTTCTTTGTTTGCTTTATTTATTTTTATATTTTAACTTAAAGAGAAGAAAAGGTCTCATGACCTGCCCAGCATTCCAGAAGCTTGTGGTGGCCCAGCAGCATCAGTAACTCTGGGGTCCCTCTTTCTTCTCGAGGCTGTACTATCTGTGTGTGATATGTCTGCACGCATCAGCAAGCTGATCCTTTAACTTTCCCAGGACTATTGTGATTTCCTTGGGACTAGGATGGGATGTAGTACAGGGTTCCTTTAAAAGACTTGAGGGTCTCAGGGTCTCTACTGACAGAACACCATTTCTGGTCATGTGGTCTCTGATTAGCCCACACTCAGATGCTAGCTGAGAAGGCAAGGAAAGATGTGGAGAGAGGGTCTGGGGATGGATGCAGGCTAAGGGAGTATGATACAACAAAGCCTAGTGATCCCGTTCTATAGCACAGGACAGAATCTTTATGAACTTTCTTTAACATTAAGTTGTAGTAATGGACCATTTGAAAATAGATATTTCATTGATGGCACTGTGGGTCTAATCTTGGTTTAAATGTTTCAGAATTCTTCCATTCCCAGTATGCAAACAGATTTATCTAGAAAGTTGTATGTTTACCATTGTATGAAGTATTTGGGAAACACAGCTGCTGGTTTACCTTAGTATCAGTGGAGTTTTCTCATGGTGTAGCTGTTTGATAAACATTTCATTTAGTGGTAATTTGATGAGGATGAAGATGATAATGGTGATGATGGTGATGGTGGTTATGATGGTGATGATGATGGTGGCTATGATGATGATGATGGTCATGGTGATGATCATGGTGATGATGGTCATGATGGTGATGATGATGGTCATGATGATGGTGATGAAAATTGAGGTGATAATGAGTTTTGTAAACGAACCTCTTCCTCAATGTATTTACAGTGAACTTTTTCATTCAGTATGACAACTGTGGTGGATATTTAATCCCCATATTGTTTCCATCAATGAACACACTTGTGCTTGAATTACCAGAACATGCATATGATCTTTTTTAATAAATATTTCTGTGGATCAGGATTTATAAAGAGGTCCTTCATCTTCCCAAATGTTTCTCCCCTTACTCTCTTATCATCAGAGTAATTTCTGATGGATACCATTTTTCTCATCTTCTCTTAAATCAAAGAAGTCATCATTGAAATATAACAATCTTCAGAGATGAAAATGTCATTCTCTTGAATGTGTACCCAGTCTATAAAGAGCATCTCCAGCCCACCCAGCTTCTTGTTCTCCAACTCACTTCCGGTTGTGATTAAACACCTGACGCAGCGACTTAAGGGAGAAAGAAGTTGACTTGGTTCATGGCTCCAGGACACAGTCTATCATTGTAGGGAAATTGGGTGGCAGACAGACCTTTATGTTTCTTATGCACAGTTAAATTCCTACTGACTAATATGTGCAAAAAAATCTTTTTATTCTCTTTATTGAGGGCATAAAAATGATTCTGTTTATTGAGGGTATAAAATGTTTAAGGAAGTTTATCCTAAAGTTCAGATAGTTGGACAAGAAAACCTAAGGTGGCAGTCAAAAAGACATAGTAATTCTACTGGATGTGGTAAAATGCTGTGGACATTGGGGATGTAAACACCACCTGAGGAGAATCCCCGTGCTGCAGTGTAGATGCAGGTACCAGTCCTTCAGGCAAGCTTAGCATGTACTGTGGCTCACAACAACTCAGGAAAGGACGTGAAAGCACAGTACACCTTGGATGGTTGGTCCTGTGCCACTGGAATCCCCAGCAACGGGAAATACATCCTTTGCTCTGAGAATAAATGAGGAGCACACAATTGTCTGGAGTTTGGTAACAAAGTGAGTGGAAATGTCTAACGTTTGTCCCGAGTTCCTATCCCTCCCCCTCCCCGCAAGCCCTCTCCCTGCAAGCATCGACAGCTTTGGTGGCTTCCTTTCCTTCTATTAAAGTTTCTTCTTGCTGTGTCCTGCACGATGTCGCTTTACCCTACAGGAGGCAGTCAATAAAGTTCAAGCCCCTGAGTCAGACTTTTCAGGCCTCCTGCCATCTGAAAGGAGAATGCTCTTCTGGGCTTTTCTTCTAATAACTTCTTACCCTTCACCCTTTCTGCCTTAATGTCCTATGTGTTATACATCATGGTTTGTTTTGTTTGTTTGTTTGTTTGTTCTAATTAAATCCCTTTACTCATCCTCTCAGTCATAGCTGAAAAGCTTTTATTCATTTGTTTTCAGTGTCCATCATTGCAAATCTAAATTCAGTCCTATCTGGTCCACAAACGTTTCTTAGGCTATCACAGACCACAGTGCCCCTTGACACCATTCCATTTATTTACCTATTACGGTGTGAGTACGTAATGTTCCCTGTAAGCTCGTGTGTTTGAAGTGGCTCACTGGCTATGCCTCCTGCCTTTCTGCTTCCTGACTTTCTGTCTGTTCTGTTTCCTGTCTACTTTCTTCTTCCTGACTGCTCACTGCTTCCTGTCAGCTCTCTGCTTTACTTCCTGTCTGCTTCTGCTTCTTATCTACTCTTTTACTTCCTGACTTTCCCCTGCTTCCTGTCAGCTCTCTTCTTCCTGTCTGCTCTCTACTTCCTGACTATTCTCTGCTTCCTGTCAGTTCTCTTCTTCCTCTTTGCTCTCTGCTTCCTGACTGCTCCCTACTTCCTGATGGCTTTCTGCTTCCTGACTGCTCCCTACTTCCTGATGGCTTTCTGCTTCCTGACTGCTCCCTACTTCCTGATGGCTTTCTGCTTCCTGTTTGCTCTCTGCTTCCTGTCTGCTGTCTGCTGTCTGCTTCTTGTCATGATAAGATATGAACCAGTAACTTTCATATGCTCCCTCTGCCAGAGTTAGCATCCACTCTGCCTTTCACAACTCAAGACTGACCCATGAGCCAAAATGGACCTTTCCTCCTTATGCTTCATGTCAGCCCTTTGGTCACAGAAATTATAACAGTGATCAACGCACCACCTGTGTAGTAGTTTGAGTCTCAAATGCCTCACCCCAGCCCCAGTTTATTTATGCTAGAGGAACAAGGTAGTTGGGCTTTATAAGATGTAGGGCCTAGTGAGGAGTCACTAGGTCACTGAAGATCTGTTCTCAAAAGGAAACAGGAAGCATCAGCTTGTTCCTTTGCTCTTTGGCTCCCAGGGTATGATTGGAACAGTTTTTGCTACACACTAAAACCTCTGCATGGCTGTGTTTGACGGGCCAATTGATCACAGCCTGAAAACTTGGAGGCAAGTAAACATTTGCTCTTTATAAACGGACTGCTTTAGGTGAGGTTAACAGGGAGATGACTAGTTTAATTTATCGCATGTCATTCAGAAGGGACATTGTCTCCATAAACTGCTGCCAATGGACAGGCAGCAGGCATTCCTAGCAGGAGAGCCCATTTTCTGTTGTATTCTTTATATTCTTGGGAAAGTACGCCTTATGGCAATCGCTGAATGGATGAGGCCAGACAGTACTATAATTACACTTAGTGCGTCTACAGAGCCCCGCTTCCCAGCCAGAAGCACAGACAGCACAGGCGTAGCAGAGGCTGTTACTTCTACATTGTTTGGAGATCTTTGCAGTGGAGCAGAACTATGTCAGAAAACAGGGTTGAGCTCACAGCGGCACTCCTTCATTTCACATTCACCTGCCTGCGATTCTTTTTCAGAGTTGATGAGATAATGCCAGACATTATTTTCCTCTGTGTGTGTGTGTGTGTGTATCTGCATGTGTGTCTGTGTGTGTGTCTGTGTCTGTGTGTGTCTGCATGTGTGTCTGTGTGTGTGTCTGTGTCTGTGTGTGTCTGCATGTGTGTGTGTGTCTGCATGTGTGTCTGTGTGTGTGTCTGTGTGTGTCTGCATGTGTGTGTGTCTGTGTGTGTCTGTGTCTGTGTGTGTCTCTGTGTCTGTGTGTGTGTCTGTGTCTGTGTGTGTCTCTGTGTCTGTGTGTGTGTCTGTGTCTGTGTGTGTCTCTGTGTCTGTGTGTGTGTGTATGTGTGTGTGTGTGTCTGCATGTGTGTCTGTGTGTGTGTCTGTGTCTGTGTGTGTGTCTGTGTCTGTGTGTGTGTCTGTGTCTGTGTGTGTCTCTGTGTCTGTGTGTGTGTCTGTGTCTGTGTGTGTCTGCATGTGTGTGTGTCTGTGTCTGTGTGTGTCTGCATGTGTGTCTGTGTGTGTGTCTGTGTCTGTGTGTGTCTCTGCATGTGTGTCTGTGTGTGTGTCTGTGTCTGTGTGTGTCTGCATGTGTGTGTGTGTCTGCATGTGTGTCTGTGTGTGTGTCTGTGTGTGTCTGCATGTGTGTGTGTCTGTGTGTGTCTGTGTCTGTGTGTGTCTCTGTGTCTGTGTGTGTGTCTGTGTCTGTGTGTGTCTCTGTGTCTGTGTGTGTGTCTGTGTCTGTGTGTGTCTCTGTGTCTGTGTGTGTGTGTATGTGTGTGTGTGTGTCTGCATGTGTGTCTGTGTGTGTGTCTGTGTCTGTGTGTGTCTGCATGTGTGTGTGTGTCTGCATGTGTGTCTGTGTGTGTGTCTGTGTGTGTCTGCATGTGTGTCTGTGTGTGTGTCTGTGTCTGTGTGTGTCTCTGTGTCTGTGTGTGTCTGTGTGTGTGTGTCTGTGTGTGTATCTCTCTGTGTGTGTCTGTGTGTGTCTGTGTGTCTCTGTGTGTGTGTATGTGTATATGTGTGCATGTGTGTGTGTGTGTGTGTGTATTTCAGTTTGTCTGTCTGTGTGCATATGTATGTACAGATAAGGGTTCATTGCCTATGGAAAACAGAGATGAACATTGGGTATCTCCCTCTTTTTCTCCACCTTAGTTTTTGAGGCAGGGTTTCTCGGTGAACCTAGCACTCAAACTCAACTAGAATGCCTATCATTAAGCTACAAGGACCCACCTGTAACAACTTCCTCAGTGATGGGGTTACAAGTGTACACCCAACTGATTTAATGTTGGTTCTCAGGATCTGAATTCATATCCTCATGCCCACAAGCTGCCATTATTCCAACGGAGGCATCTTCTTAGCTCCTTAGGGTGTTTGACTCCATTCTCCATGACTTGGGAGAATGAGTGGAGTTTGAGCGCCTTGTGTCATATGCTCAGACCTGAGAATCTGGATGGAGCCTCTCCCTAAAATGCCACTCAGTGGCAGGAAGAAGTCACTCTCCATTGCCTGCCTTGGACACTTGGGTCAGATTGAGAGAAGATGCTGGGCAGAAACACTGACAAATGATTGTCACAGTTTGGAGGCATCTCCCAACAGAAATAGCTGATAAGTTAGTTATGGCCTCCTCAAATAAGCAAATAAAATCTTTAACTTGTTGAGGGAGGCTGTAACTGTGCTCTGCTAGGGAGAAGGTGTGAGACAATGACTGGCTCACCTTTTGAACTCCGTTTTTCTGACTTTATATCCGGGCTCTTTAACGTCCTTCTGGCTGCCTCTGCTTGCATGTCATTCTCGCTCAACTTCGGGCGCTTGCTTCCTTTCTCTGGGGCAGACTGGATTCACTGGGCCCCTTCCATTAACCTCTGGGTTCGTCCTCTCATTGTGTCTGTCAGCAGCTGCAGGAGACGCTGATTATGTCGGGAGTCTCTGGAAGAGGAGATGAGACAGCGAAGCACCAGATGATAAGGAGACCAACAAGAGAAGGATCGCTAAGCCCTCAGCGCAAAGCGCAGCCAGGGCAGCTGCTGCCGCAAACCTCTGCAGTTGCTGGCTTTAGACAGGGGAAGGATGAATCAGTTTAGATAACTCAGGAATGGCTTGAACCTTTGCCCAGACCTCTGAATGAACCACCATCAAACCCTCTGCGTTTTCCCAAATTAAGACATTGAGAAAAATATTGAATGTGAGTTTCCCTTTCTTTCCCATCCCTCCTTCCCTGGGGAGTTGCTGGGACCACAAAGCAATTTTTTAATAATAATGGATTAGATTTTCAGTACATATTCCCCTCTGACCATTTTGATGTGTCAGAAATGCTTTACAAATGTTAAGTGTTGCAATTAATCTCCTGAAAGGGTGGGGGAGGGAGGAGAAGTTTGCCAGCTGGAGATTTTCAGTGATTTCGTTTAGTTAAGCTTTTGATATTATTTTCTGCTTTACTGTGTTTTCCTGGAAAGTCAGCTAGCCAGTCAAATATTTAAAACTTGCCTATGATTTGCAAAACAAACCAGTGTGCTTGGTGCTGGAGTGACAGAGCGAGGCAGACACACCAGAGTTCTGTTCTCCGGTCACAGTAGGGAAAACTCAAACACAGGCTAAGTCAGTGTGTGTTCTTACCTTGATTCATTTACTTACCCATCTAACAGAATACAATGCAGATGTTTTTGAAGATTTCTTCTATTTTTAACTATATGAATATGGGTGTGCCTGTGCTTGACACAGAGGCCTGAGGTATTGGGATGTCGTGAACTAGAGTTACAGACAGGTGGTTGTGAGCTGTCAGTCATTGCATGCGGAAAACTGGACTCGGAGAGCTAAGCCACTTTTCTAGCACCCACAATAGGTATTTGTTTGGTTGTTGTGTTGTGTTTTGTTGTGTTGTGTTGAAACCAGTGAGGTTTGCTATTCAGCCCTCACTATCATGGAACTCATAAGTCTCCCAAGTACTCAGTCTCCCAAGTACTGAGTATAGGTATGCACCCTGTCCAGCTGTATTTTGTTTACTTTTTCATATCTGTGCTGCAGTAGACAGGGCCATGAAGCGAGGTTATGATTTTGAATCATTGATTAGTCTGCTTGTCTATGGCCCAGTTCTCCTTTGTTCTCTGAGAAGAATTTTACCATTGTGAATGCTATCATTATAATAGATGTGCGTTAACAGAATATCCCTTTAGTGTTCTCTACCCTTTGCCGGTGGACTCAGCACAGTGCACGTGTCTGTCCATCCTGTCCCACCTTCATGGAGCTGATTTGTTTTGAACAATATCAGAAGGCATTTGGCTGAGTTCCACCCTGGATGGCAGCTCTTGGCTGTGGCTGCTGGTGCCTCTCATTGTCTAGTTCAAATGTGGGATTCAATAGCTCCATGTTGTCCGTATCAAATACAGGGACTGTCAACCTTGCAGACTCTGCTCACACACTATTCCTCTCACAACCCATCTCATCTCATTTACACCTAGAAACATCACCATGAGCAACTATTGCATATGAGGCAGCAATGGATCCCTAACTGGATAGCCCGTCTTCCCTCTGCTCCTCATACTCTTTGTAATAACAGAGGGCATAGCCACCTCTGTGTAAATGCCAGGTACCGTGCAGCTACAAAAGCATCTCCTGTAGGAGGACCTAATTGAGGACTGCCTGAGAGACCAAGGATCGCTGGTGTAAACAATGCCAGCCAATCAGGAACTGCTATAGAGAAGAGACGCTTTCTTAGCACCAATGGGGCACAGGTGGAGGGTATTAAAAGAACTTGCAACAGTGTTCAGATGAGCTTGCTGTGGTATTCTTCACCTGCTCCCAGAGTCTGTGTTGTTGACTGGGTGCCATCTCACCTCCAACCCCCAAGGGCAGTTAGGGTGGGCAGCGAGTAGTCCAGGGGACAGGTAGCATCAGGGGTGTTTAGTGGCAGTGGAATTAATATTTGATCTTATTAAGGATAACCTGTAAGTTATTACATAAATGTTGGTTATGGTTTTTCTTGTTAGGCAACTTGTATTCTGGTGTGTGTGTGTGTGTGTGTGTGTGTGTGTGTGTGTGTCTGTGTGTCTGTGTCTGTGTCTGTGTCTGTGTGTGTGTGTATGTGTGTCTATGTGTGAGGTCTATGAGTGCATATGTGACTTATAGGAGTATGAACATGAAGGTGTGTTTACCGATGCATGGCCATGGGAGATCTGGAAGTGGATATCAGGTGTTGAGTGTCTTCATCTGTTTTTCTCCTTCTTGTTTCTCAGTCAGACTCTCATTAAATCTAGAGATTACAGAATCAGGTCTGAGATCCAACTAGGCTGGTTGTCCAGTGCTTGCTTGGGATCCTCCTGTCTCCTCTACACCCCAGCACTGATAGTCTAGTGCGTGCCTTCTGCCTGGCTCTTCTACATGGGAGCTGGGGCTCGGAACTCAGGTCTTCGTGCACAGCAAGTACTTTATCCACTGTGGGATCACCACAGCCCCAAGTCTACACTTTTAAAACTGTATCACTCAAATATCACGTGTGGAAGTGTCGCAAAATACCAAACTTACGGCCAACATTGACCTGTTCCAATTCCATAACTTTTATTGATGCATATTTACTAAATTTAAAATGAGTCACAAATCATCCTGGGCAAGAGGACTGGGAAATGCCTGCAGTAAAGAGCTTATTGGGGAATAAAGAAACATACTCAAAAATATCATACATCCATAAAAGTACAAAATTATAAATGTATATAAAAGATAGAAGTCTTATATAAAATTGTCTATGAACTGTATATAAAAAGATAGAGGTTGTGCAAAGTGAAGAATGACCAATTTTCTTCAGGGAGGAAAAAACAAAAGAAAGAACCTCTCCAAAGAAAGCACTATAGTAGTAGTTAATTTATTGCGCGTGCATGCACACACACAAACACATACACACACACACTTGAGACAGGTTCTCTCTTGTGTAATCCAGGTTGGCTCCGACTTGCTCCTCTGATCCTCACCTTCCAAGGGCTGGAGTTAGAAAAATGCAACACCACTCTGAGTACTGAGGACCGGGACACTCAGAGATGCAGATATTCCAGGCAGTCACTCTAGCACATGAACTACACCCCAGCATATGTTTGGTAGGCATTATCCCTGTTCTCTGACCACATTATACCTTGATCCTAGCTTGGTTCTTTAAACCAATATCCATAGTAGTGTACTCCACAGGAGAGAATTCATGCTTGGTCTGAGACCTATGGCTAGGAAAGTCATAGACCCAACAGAAGAACCTACTGATATTGGTTTTTCTAAATGGTCATATTGTCCAACTATCATCTAAGTCTTTATGGTTTTAGGCATAGATTTGTGCCCCTCTCTACCTTGCTCAGATAAGCTTCTTCTTGTAGTGGGTACAGATGGATGCCAAGACTAAAACTGGCGAGAGTGCTGTGGATAAGCGGCAGTGGATACTCAGCAGGAAATGGACCACATATGCAAGCCTCTCCTACCCAAGGCTCAGGGAGCATCATGAGACAGTGGTCAAAAGACTCCAGGAGCCAAAGGATGGGGGGAAGGCCACGGAATGCTGTCTTGTGGACATCACATGATCAATTCTGATAAGGTTGCCTCTGCACTGCCTGTACAGCACCAAGCCGGTCGAAATTCTATCGTCACACCTAGCTAGGAGCTACTGAGAGTAGAAGGCTGCTGAGGGGGGACATCACTTTCCTCTGGGATTACAGATGCTGGTAGATTGCCACATCCAATAGATGTCCTCTCATTTGCATATGGGCTCAGTGGACTCTTAATGATAATATTTCTAAAAGAAGACAGTATTTTTCCAAAAGTATTTGAATATATATGTATATGTGTATATATATAAATATATATATATATATATATATATATATATAATTTGAAATTATCAATGTGTTGAGAAGTCAAGATGTAGCTGACAATGGAAGCCAGTGCCACACGATCACTGCCTTGGTTGACCCCTACTATCAAGCAAGATCAGGGTATTCTAGGGGTTTCAGCAGCTGGGTTGCAGTGTCCAACCCTAGTTGCAAATCCTCTAAGAGCATACAGATGTGGAAGTCAATGAGCAGCCCTCCGGAGCACAGCACCATTCTGTGACTCGCATGCCATGCGTGAGCACAGTAACTCTGATGGCTGCTTCCGGGACGGAATGAAGAAACACAAATGGTTTTCTCAGTGGCTCTGACTCTGTGCTTGTCACAGGATCGAAGCTTTTCTGAAGCTTCTGTGTGGAGGGAACTTCATTCCTCGAGGCTCACACTGGAACCCATTCCTTGGCCTTTCTGAAGACTCAAAAGTCCAACCCCCTATATCAAATTATTCCCACTGGATATACTTGAGGTTTTGTTTTTGTTTTCTCTCTTGTGCCCAGATTGAGACAATTATATCTTTTTAGAGGTTAACTAGAGTAAAACAAGAAATGTCTGGCTTACTTGGATGCGTACTCCAAAGGCACTTGGTCTCTAGAGGTTTCAATTCAATTATCCATTTATAGGCAGTTGATTTATATGGAGGAAAATCAGCCAAGGGCACCCTGATGTCATATCGGCTTCTTGGGTTTCACATTTTTCTGCTGTGGAGAGGGAGCGTATTTAGGTAGGCTATAAAGAGTAACATTGTATTAATACCCAAAAGTTAACCACAAGCAGAGCCAAGGCTGACTGTTAAAAACTGGAGAGCGCGTTTCTCTCTTCATGTGACAGATAGTCACAGCTAAATTTCAAAAATTCAACTGCATCAGTCCAAAAGCTGTAATTCAGCACCTTGGACATTTGTCACTGCTGCTCTCAAAACCAAGAAGACTCAGCTTCAGGAGCTGGAGAAATAGCTGTTAAGGGTCAAACCTTAAAAGCATGAGGACCCAAGTTGGATCCCTAGAACCCAACTGAAAAACGTCGGATGTTGTGTGGCAGGAAGAGGCAGAGATGGGTGGATCTCTGGAGCCCACTGGTTAGCCAGCCTAGCATGGTGCCAGACCTGTTAGAGATCCTGTCTCCAAACAAAGATGATACCCAATGTTGTCCCCTGACCTCCATAAACATTGCCCACAAGTGCTTCACCCTCTGCCACACAGAAATACGACATGTTTCTGTCTCTCCCTTTCCAAGTGAACAGGCAGCAGATGATATTCAAATGCTACTGCATGTGACATCCTATGACACTGGATTCTTCCCCTTGTTGGTGAATTCAAAGTTGCAGTCTCTATGGACTACCTGCGGTGGGATTTAGTTTTTAGACAAACTATTTAGATCAGTGGGTTTTATCACTGTGTTCATAGGTTTTTGACATTCCAAGGCACTGGTCAGCCAATGCAATGGTTTCTTGAACTTAGCATTTGTGTTGTGAAAATCTTTAGAACCAAAGCAAACAGTGTCATTGAGAGGAAACTTGAGCATTCCAGAACTGTGAGCTGTGGCTCTTTACAGATGATGGGGGGGACAGTAGTTGCCTCTCTGATGCTTTTCCTCCCTGCCTTGTGAAAGTTCTAAAGGCAAGGGCATAAGAAGAGTTTTGAAACTAATTAAATAATAAAATGAGCTCAATAAAAATATCCTATCATGGGCAGCAGGTAGCTGGAACATGCAGCGACCTCCATCTCCTGACTGAAAGGCTAGTGGTCTTTATAGTCTGTGATACCTTTTAGCAAAGTACCGTTTCCCCTCAGCAATACAAAGGCAAAGCTGGCTCATTCTTTTCTTCCCAGTTGTATATGAGACAGAGATGTTTTATACTTTGGGGGAAAGTATCCCCAAAAGAGCCAGATTTTATCAAAAGCACCAAAAGGGACAAAGCCCCAAATGGTGGGCAAGTTCAGAACCTGCAGATGCTTTGAACTGAGGCTAGAGCAGTGCACTCTTTGGCTTTACGAAACTAAGTAAAGATATGTTGTCTTTCACCTGCTAAGACAGAGAATAAAATGTAAAGTCAACAAGGAAGCCGGGATGTGCGGCGTCTTGACACAGAGTCTGGAAGACGGATTTCCCTTAACCACCTCGCTGGGTGCGCATGTGTGCACTCACCGCTCATGCTTGCTGACAGCTGGGGCTCCTGTTGCCAAGATCTCTGCAAATGGCCTGGATCTTTGGCTCAGGGATCAGTTCAAACCAGAGAGCCCCAAGCTGTTTTTAAAGACAAATGTGATTGGGGCTCTCTGATTCATATCAGGCTGTGTGGGTTCAGCCCGAGGGTGAGGGGGTTGCTCCATTCCTCTGGGATGATTAAGTGGCTGCCCCCTCAATGCTCCCTTGTCTGATACATCCACACCTAGGAAGCTGCCTTCCTTCTGGTCTTGGGAGAAGGGGCTCTGCCTGAGAATAGATAATGACAAGTTGCACAGGATCTAGGTAAAGGGACAGAGACCCTGATGGTGGGCAGGTTCAGAACCTGCCGATGCTTCTGAATTGAGACTAGAGCAGTGCACTCTTTGGTTTCATGAAACCAAGTAAAGATATGTTCTCTTTCACCTGCTACGATAGAGAATAAATTATAAAGTCAGCAAGGAAGCACACAGCCACATAACTGGCTTCGAATCCCATGAGTAAAGTATGCTCGACATCAGCCAGTGGTTGCCTAGGAAGCCTAGGGGCACCATCAGATCTCACCATCATTACCTTCTCTGGTTTGCTAGATACAATAGAGCACTGTTCTCTCTTTTCCTGTCCTTTGCCCTCTAGTTGGGAAGCATCTCATAAATCTGCCTTTGATAATAATTCCTTGATGAGTTGATGGGCCTAAAACCCTGGCCCTGCTTTCCAACAGGATTGCCAAAACATTATCTCTGTGATAGCCTTAAAGATCTGTCTGTTGGCTATCCACCAGGCATTTCAAGATACTTATAGGTGAACTGGGCATGATGGTTCAAGCATGTACATCCAGCATGCAGGAGGTAGATGTAAAAGGAACAGAAGTTCGAGGTCATGACTTGGCTACCTAGGAAACTCAAGGAGGAAAGAGGATTGATTGCAAGTGCTAGGCAATGGTCCTGTTGGGCAATATTGTGGTTGGATAAGAACAATAATAGAGAGGCTGCCTCCAACCCAGCCCAAGCCTCGACGATGAGCAGCCACCACCTAATCTGAGCTGCTGCTCCTCCAGCCTCAGAATCCATTCATATTTCCTGGACTATCTCACAGTTGTGGCATTATTTTTCTCAGATCAGCCAACCTCTTTGCACTGGCACAATATTCCAGACTGGATTGAAGGATGGGAGAAAAGAATCTGTATTGTTTTAACATTGCGTCAGAAGATAGAAGGCTCAGTTACACTTTTAGACACAAAGTTCCTTAGAAGTGACCGCTGACTACAGACATGAGAAGAGAGTTATGGAGCCTTTATTTACAGAAAATTGATTCTTTTACGTGTTAGGGGATCAGAAGCCCTCAGAGCGCAAATGGTGTGTCTGTTGAGTGACTTAATTAACGCTGCATATTTGTCCTTTTGCATCTGAATACGAGGGCAGATGGATGTTACGAATGCTCAGGGTCTTCTAGTTTCATGTATTTAGAGACGGGTAAGCAATCGACTCTGTATGAGACTCTAAGGAGCATTGAAAGTATCCTTCTAAGTGTTGTTCTGAGAACATGGAAACTACAGGAAGAAGCCATATGACATTTGACATTTTTCATGACCCCACAGTAACAACATGATGATGCAGAACAAAGAGGTTTACCCTCCATTTTTTAAAGAATGTGTCTTAAGTCACCTACTGATCCTACCCTTTAGGGTCAGAAATACGAGGAAGAGATAGTGAACGTATGGTCCAGTAGTTACAGTCACTGGAATGGGAAATGGGAGATAATAAAGATAGGCAGAGCACATCGTTGTGAGCCAAGTTACAAAATTCCTCAACTAAACACTAACGGAGTCATTGTGTGGCTGAAAATATCTCGGGAAGCATCATGAACTCATGGAATGGCTTGAGACATGGTGACAGCATAATGTGACCAAAGTGGGACTGCACAAACACCAAGAGAGTCGTGACAGTAGCCTCTCAGGAAGCCACAGTTATACTGAGACCAGAGGACAAAGAAAGCTGCCTGAGGTTATGAGGAGCCGGTGTGGGAAGCACTCACCTAGGTTACTGGAAGCTTTGGACTGTTTGCTCTTAGGTAAGGAGGTTCTCCTACTTGATTTCCCTACAAGGTGGCGAACAATTCAGAGACGGAGCTCAGTCAGCACCCTGAAGCAGCTAGCACAACCCAGGTTAGAAACACTGATGGTATATCATCAGATAGACCCAGGTTCTGAATCCCAGCTGATTCCTCTGCTCGGCAATTCCTCGAGATTGTGGGCCCAAGGTTTAGATGCTGAGTTCTGGCGGCTTCTTCAGATTTTATTCTTTGGATTTTATTCATTATGTCTGTGTGTGTGTGTGTGTGTGTGTGTGTGTGTGTGTGTGTGTGTGTGTGTGTGTGTGTGTGTATGGATGTTTTTCCTGCACGTATATTTATGTGCCATGCATAAACCTAGCATCTGAGGAGAGCAGAATAGAGCCTCCCATTCCCCCAGATCATATGTGTGTGCGGTGATTACAGGTCTACAGCAAGTGTCTTCCTAGATTGCTCCCCACCTTGACTTTTGAGGCAGGACCTCTCACTGAACCTGGATCTCACTGACTGGCTGGGCGGCAGGCTCTAGAGATCACGCCATCTCGCTCTACAGCTCAGAGATTTCAGGTATGGGAAATCACCATACCTTTTTTTTAAACTTCTTATAATTTGACCATTTCATGCATGTGGATAATCCGTTTCAGTTCTTTCCATGTCTAGTACCCCATCTCATCCTCAACAAGCCTTCCCTTCTTGTTTTCACACCCTTTGTGTGGTTACCAAGCGCATGCCTGAGTGAACGTGGGTGAGGGATTGTGTGCTGGGACGTGCTACTTCACCAGTGGCCAGACTACTGAAACAGCTCTTAGTGAGGATGCTAGGGACCTGCCCTCAGATACCCGCCACTTATCTGACAGGCACATTACTGATGAAGCCCTCTCCTCAGCTCGGCACCTTGGTTCTCTAGCCAGGAAAGTTATGTCTTTATTCTGTCGTGGGGGTATTTTATGTCACGTGTGTTTTTGACAGATGGGTTAGACACACCATACTCAGTTAATTCTTGCTAAATGAACAAAGACACACACACACATATAAAAGATACACATGGTGATCCAGCAATGAAGACTGTGTCATGCTGGTTCCCTTAATCTCTGGGAAGCACTCCTTGGTGGGGAAATGCCTGCAGCTCTCAGAGCAACAGTCTCTGCGTCAGGCCAAGAATTTCATAGCTCAAGACCAGATGTGATCAAATGTGTTGACAAAGAGTGGGTTTGCTGGGTCAAGTGCTGATTTTTCCAGATCAATTTTTAAACTGTCTCTGCCAATTAGGGCAATGGTGCTATCCATAATGTCTCAGAGAAGGTATTGATCAGGAAACAAGAGGCTAACCTAATTTATCCCAGCTTAGCAAAATCGTCCGCGAGGCAGTCTGCCTGATTCATCCCTTCCACCCCTTTGTCTCGCCCTGCAGAGATGAAAACATTTTGGAGGGAAACTGTGGGAACCATCTTCCCTGGAACGCTGGCAGATAGTTCTTAATTCCATTAATGGAAGCTTGGTGCCAGTTCAACAGGCTTTGTTAAATATTGCCCTAGCTTAACAGACACCATTATTTTCAGCTTTTCTTTGGCACAGAGTGTACAACCCCCATTTTCTGCAAACACAAGAAAAGCTACCGGGCTTTGTCTTTTTCTTTATCTGGGTGTTATCTGGGTGAATTTAGACTGGCTGCAGAATGGTGCTGTCTCACAGAGAATAAATATTCAGGGATAAACTCCAGATATTTTTTTCCTTCTACTTGCAGTAAAGAACTGTGGTTCTGGAAATGCTCTTACGTTCATTCCTTTAAGAAAATGAAGCGTCTTGAAATTCAGCCTATAGTGTTCGGCGAGCGAATCAAATTCCCGCTATCTTAACAAAACATCTGCGGAGGAGGATATACTTTACGTGGCTTCGTAGATAAAAAGCAGTTGTTCTGCACAGGCTTTGGGTGCAGCGTGTGTGCGCTTGGGCACATGTGCACGGCTAGGCGCATCGTGCACGCGTGTGTCTCTGTGGCCTGGTGCTCCTGGCCAGCTTTCATTTTTACGTAAAGAAAGTGATAGAAGCAGAAAGGAAAGAAAAGAAAACCGGGCTTCATTAATCCCATAGCTAATAAACTGGTTCTCAGGAAGACGAACCAAGCACGTTCAGCAGCATTTCCTCTGTTTCCTTTATAAAACTAGGTTTCAGAGGGAGAACGTAATTTAGTGATCTACTGCCAGGCTGTTCCTGCTTCACCGTTTATTCCATTTCTGGCCACCGTCAGCTTTATCCATTTGGACAAGGAATGCAAAATAATAAAATAATTATTAAATTTGAATCTTTAAAAAAAACCAACCCACAAACGTTCGTACCTTTTCGGCAATGTGCTTCTAGGCGAGGCCTGAGAACATTCTCTCCTATGAGGCCAACCTTCCTGAGGAAGCCCGGGTGTACAGTGACGGTGAGCAGTTGAACCCCGCGCCAATGGCTGTAGCAGGAACGGAATGAGCTTCTGATCGGGTGAGGCTAGCGTGATGCTGAGGGGAACTCAAGCTTCCTCCTTTACCTGAGAAAACCTTTCTCCTAAATAACCCTCACAGCTCCCTTCTGGGATGTACAAACAATATTTGGAAAGGAGTTTTAAAACTCAGAACATAGACATAGGAGACGTGGGGATCTGAGTGGACAGAAGGAAAGCGAAAATCCCACAGTATTTCAATCTCCTTCATCCTAAGGCGGTCGACGATGTACATAGTTGAAGTAGGCGGTGGGATAACATCGCAGCGCTGTGATGCACATGGATCCCCATTGAGAGCTTCAGTCTGAGAGTATCAATACGGGTCAAGGCAGGATGTGTGTTTTCAGCTAATTCCTGGATCACCAATGGTATCTTCCGCAGAAGAGAATAAATGGAAGATCTGGTCAAGAGGATTTGAACATAACTCCTAAAACCTTGTTCTTTTATAGTTAGTCCCCTCTATTGAGTCAAGGTGGTATCCAAGGATCCGGTGAGATCAGGACCATCTTGATATTGTGTAGGCCAAAAGAGTATCTTGTTGACTCTGTCCAAACAGTCAAATCTCTAATGGTATTGGCTAGACTCCTTCTGAAGTCAAGAGAGGATGGACGAGTGAGAGGACTTTTGAGGGGGCCATGTAGAAATTCTGAGAAGAAAGCCAGTGTAGAGACAGGAGGTAAAATGCTGGGTGCTTGGGTCCCACTGGTACAGGGGAATTAATTCTGGTAGGAATATGAGACAGGGTGGAAACAGATCTTCCTCTCACCCTGCTTCATGCTGCCTCTGAGTCTTGTCAGGATACTGAGAAGACAGCCTAGTCAAATGAGTACAGGTTTCTTACTCACAAGAGGGCAGGTGTGTACTAAGTCCGAGTCATCATAGGAAATTATGACAGAGACAAGTTGTATAGCAAGATACCAGTAGTGCTGCCATGCAGGTTCAAGTATGAAAGGGTAGCCAGTGTCCCCTCTGGCTAGTCCCATGTCTCTTGTGAAGAAATCCCCATAAGAGATGGAAAGTCAAGTTGTGTGATTGTATTAGGAGCAGGGAACTGGATAAGCACAGGCTTTGGTGATTATAACTGTATTTGGAAAAGGAGGTGGTGGAAATAGGAATGGGAGGGACAGAGGTAGAGCTGTGAGATGAGAGACGCCATCTTCATAAATGCTTTGGTGTCTAACCTGACTTGGGGGCCCATATGTTTTCATAGTGACTTCAAACTTCAAAACCATTCTGGGTAAGACCTTAGGCATTTATCTGATGACAGAGGGAATTGAGAAGACTTACAGTTGTTTAGATGAGAATTGGTACCTAGTGGATGGGACTAAGCCACCAGCGTTCTTTCCTTCAGCTCCTCTCTGCATGTCAGCAGATACGTTTGACGGATCTATGAAATTATTGATTTTCTTCCCTTTCCATTGAGATAGCCTTGAACTCTCTGCACAGTCGAGGACTTTGAACTCCTGCTCCTCCTGCCTCTGTCTCCTACCAACTTTAATCCGTTGTGGAGATGGAACCTAGCCTTTGTGCATGACAGGCAAGCAAGCATCCTACCGGTGAAGCCACATCCCTATTCCTACAATATGATTTTCAACTGACAAGTAGACATCGCAGTGAGGCATATCACTCAACTTGTCTAGCCTCTGCCTCCAGACCGGCATATATTACAGTGCCGTGGAGGTGAGGGACGGCAGCTAGCCTATCACCAGGTACTGGGTAAAAGGTAATGGGCGACTAGGACGCCATTCTGCGGGCTCCTCTTCTTCCCATTCCTCTACCAAGAGCAGGTCCAAGAGATGACGGCATCAGTCAGGCTTGCAGATATGATCCCTCCAGAAAACATAATCCCAGGAGGAATTGTCAGATGGGAATTTCCAGCCGAGCCTGGAAAGAATGCAGGCCACCGTGGTGTCTGAGTGTGTGAGTGTCAGGCGTGGGTGGGAGGTGTGTGCTCCTCTGCTCGGGCCTGTGTGCAGGCCAGAGGCCGATGTATGGACGCCCTCCGCGATTGCTTCTCCTCCTTACCACTCTCTCTGAACTTGGCACATGCTGCCTGCTCTTTCAACTAGACAGATGGGCCAGCCACCTCCCTCTCTTCATGCCTCTCATCAGCCCCCTGTGTTGGGGTTACCGATGCTAAATGCATTTCCACACTTTATACAGAAGCTGGGGTCCCAGCTCTGCCCCACAGGCGCTTTACCCACTGAACCATTACTTTACAAGTCCTGACTATTTTTTTCTTCTTTGTTGCAAGGAAATAGAGTCTAGAGTTAGCTGTATATTTTATCCAATAAGAAGACTTTCCTTCTTTTGGCATGGAATAGGCAGCTTTTGCACAATTCCAATGGTTTTGCAAAACAGATTCACTTTCAAACCTAAAGAATTATTAATATTCCCTCTCCCTCTCTCTTTCTCCCCATCTCCCTCTCCTCCTCCCCCTCCCCTCTCCCTCTCTCTCCCCTTTCTAACCCTGCATCAAGATCTAATTTAATTGCATGCACCCAGCCAGATGTTGCATATTAATATCATGATAACCATTACTGATATGACTTCCTACAGCATTTTTCTTTCTTGTAGCTAGCCTTCTCAAAAGCCAGGCCTCATTATTTTAAGGTCCCTACCTAAACGAAACATTTGCTTTTGCACTTAGGGCTGTCAGAAACACTGTGGGTGGAGCAGTGGAGACCCGCCTGTCTTCCAGGCCCCATGAAGTCACTGGCAACAGCCTACAGAGTGGGGGACACCCTCCTTATGCAAGCAAGGGGAAAAAAGGCTGACATCCTTAAACCAGGGTGAAAATGTGCTCACTTCTGAAAATAATATGTCTTTGGTTTCAATTCATATTCAACCCTTTCAAGGATCTCGAAGAAACAGCGCAGGAGCCGGGCTCCGGTTCCCCGATGAATTGAGCGTTTGTTGCCTTGGAAAAAGATCCATCCTGTGGGGGTGTCCATGGCAGCTGACTGACTCCCAGAAAGGATGAAGGATTACAAACCAGGCTCCGGTTGGATGTGATTTCAGCCGAGTGTGGTATTATTTTTCCTTTATGGTTAACAGCCTTGTGCTTTTCTTCCCTGTGAGAATCGGAGGTAGAGCACGAGTGACCCAGGCTCCACATGGAGCTCCCCCCTCCCGGGAAGGGCACTGTGGGCCCAGGGCTCTAGATGTGTGGCATTTCCCTGATGCTCCCTAAGAGCCAGCCAGCACTGCCTGTGGTTTTTCCAGGTGTCGCTGAAAACATGCCTCGCTGAAGCCCACTTGAAACTTTAGGAAGGCTCTCTTCATGACCGTGTTCTTTCTGGGGATGGCTGGGGGATTTATAAGAGAATTCATCATTTTTGACCAGGCTCCAGTGTGAAGAAAACACAACCAGCTGTAATCTGGCCTAACCCTAATAGAGTATTACAGCATGATCAACTTGGGAATTTAGTGTTTACATGTTTAGGCTTAATCATATTTTAACCCCATCAAATCGGCCACACGCAGGAAGAGTGTGCTGCTGTGCAGTGCTGCAAGGCACTGGGTGTTGCCTTTGGGCCCAAGTGCCTCGATGGTAGTTATGGCATCTTTCCCTAGCTCTGACCTTAGCACCAAGAGGACGGCTTCTGCCAAGATATTACAGGCCACATTCCCACAGGCCTGGAGTCACATCCTACGGAGTCACGTCATTGGCATGTTAACCATTCCCCTGCCAGCAGCCAGCAGCAGCCAGTAGCGACTTCATGACATTTGCTCTACTGGCTTTTTCTTGCATAGGTCTTGTGCAGACAAGCACAAGCTGCTGTAGTTCGCTGGGACAGAGTTACGAAGAGGACCCTACTCCAAGTTCTTGTTCTTGGACCATTGTCCCAGTGTACCAAAAGTGGAGGAGACACGAAATCAAGAACCAATGGTGAACAACACCAAGACAGGAGAGGAGATTCTCAGAGCTGTTGCCTAAGACCCAGACCCAGACCCTTGTGGCCCAGGTTAAGAATCAACACCACAGACTGGGACTCAGGCAAGCAACGAAAGCGGACTTGTTAATTGCAGGAACTGGGCAAACCTTTATACCCCTTCCCAGCATCTCATTGGCTCTCAAGTAGCCAGACGTGGTGCTGTCTCTTCCTCATCAGCTCACTCCATTACCTGATCCAGGATCAGCAGTCTCTAGCGTTGATAGAGTCTCTAGGCTGGCTCAGAAGGAAGTGTTGGCTCGCGTGTGACTGGGCCTGCTTGGCTAAGTTCCTTCTGAACAGAGATTTCCTTCATTCCAAGTTCTTTTTGCTTTCTCGCCCTGCTCTGTTTGCTGTGTGTAGTATAGGGATCTCTGGGTTGTCCGTGTGTGCGATATCCTGCTGACACAACTTCCCCTCCATTTGAGCGCCTTAATGGCTGCAGTCACAGTAATTCATCCAAGGAATTGACATTGACTGAGCTTGTATTCTATTTCACAGTGTTTGCTCTTTACTTTTAGTTTACAGAGCTACATAATGAGGCCATTTTCATGCAAGCACATAATGGACTTTGAGTATATTTTCCGTGTACCTCACTACCCTGTCCCACTAGTCCTCTCTGTTCCCAGACAGCTCCCTTTTACTTCCTCGCCACTGGAGTATGTATCTGGTATTATGTATCTGTGACGTGTAGGGTCCACAAATGAGACACAGTGCTGTAGCTTTCTCAGACTCACTTAATTTGCTTACTATAATTGGACCCAGTTGCATTCCCTTTTCTACAAATGACATAACTTCATTTATTCCTCATGACTGAAAAGCTAGTATTGTGTGTAAGTCCCGTTTTCTCTGTCCTTGGTTGGTAAACACCTTGGTTGCATCGAGTTTGCGTGTCCTGGAGTAAAGTAGATACAGTTGATGCTACAGACGGACTCTGTGCTACCAAGGGAAGAAGCGCACACGAATTGTTTTTCTTAATATATTTAAGTTCCCTGGTTGTAACATGGTGCCCATCACATTGAATATAGGAATATAGACTATGGGATACCTTTAAGGCCTAGGTTAAGCATTTCTGTTTCATAAATACTAGAGAGAGGTATTACCAGCTTCATGCTTAATTGCTAACTATTGAATGACCTACTAAGCCATTCTAAGGCATGACTCAGGGTTGAGAGTAACCCTGGGAGGTAGTGTGGCCCTTCCCCAATATTCTAGCCAGCAGCCTCATCAAGGAGGGCAGGACATTCTCCTGACTAGGCTGACCTGGGTCGCATGAGAAGGACCATGAATGATCACAGTAAAGACCCAGACCCATTGTCACTCTGATTCCTTGGGTCAGAGACCCTGAGGACAGACAGTTCCAGCAGCCGTGTGTGTGCACCAGGTCACCATAGGAAAGGATGCTCTGCTCATCTTACTCATCTACGTCACCTAGGGTTCACTCCTGTAAAGGACATGCATGTATGCAGTCCCTTGGTTGTGATTTATAAAAGAGAAAATGAGGCCAGATATATGTTTGGTAGGAACACATTATGGTATGGGGCATGGGGTGCCTCTGCAGGCCCATGCTAAGGCGACCTTTCCCCCAAGGGACCAGACAGATAACACAAGGCCTAGCGATACCAAGGTGCCTCTGTAGAGCACTGCCTTGGCTCAGGTAAAGAAAAGCCTCAGTCACATTGTCTGCAGCCTTGGAGCCAGTGCAAACATGGGGCTGCCTGTTGAGGTATGATGGCTCATGGTACATCCCTGTCTTATCTCTGCTATCTCTCCTCAGCTCCCAATATGTGTAGTTGGAAAGATCATCAGTGTCCCATCTTCTTTCTGCAGCCTAGAAGCAGAGTGGACTAGAGTTACTGTCTTACTGCTGGAGTCATCTCGGGCTTCGCAGTGTGGACTTCCCTGCTTCAGTGTTCCAGTTCCTGAAAATACTCTGCGGGTCAGCTACCAGATCTGAACTGAGTCCTCAAGTAGAACTGATGTGTGTGTGTGTGTGTGTGTGTGTGTGTGTGTGTGTGTGTGTGTGTGTGTGTGTGTATGTGTGCACGCGCGTGTATATATATACAGAGAGAGAGAGAGAGAGAGAGAGAGAGAGAGAGACTTCCTTTAGGAGAGAACACGTATATCAGCAAGTACAGTAGAAATGTGAGGAAGCTTAATAGGCTGTTTCCGGTGTTCAAGGTTGAGAACCCCAAGCCCAGTCCAGGAGAAAAGTGTTAAGATACAAGGAAATGTCTTTGTTTTATGTTGAGAGTGCACTGGGAATTTAGGAGCTGACTATCTAAAAGTAGAAAGTTGTGTCTGTAAGAAGTTATTTCAAAAAGTAAGAGATGGCCAGCCACAGTGCCACGTGCCTTTGATCCCAGGACTTGGGAGGTAGAACTCCAAGTCTGAAGCAAAGCAGGCCTCACTAAGGAGAGCGCCTGTCTGAAAAGCGAGGCATGAGAAGAGTAGCTACACCAGGGAGGGGCCTCTAGCTGTCCACGGCATTCCTCTCACCTTTTGTGTAACAGATAGTAGACAGTTTATGAATGAGCCTGAGATTGTCTGGGTGAGCACTGTATTTCTCACCCCTCCCTGAGCTTCTCTTGGTGTTACACTTGACCCTGTCTGACAGAATGCAAGTAGAAGCAGGGTGTCATGTTTCTGGGACACAGTCATTTCTAGCATTCTTTGCTACTCCCTTCTCCTTTTTCACTCATGGCTGTAAGCACCAAGTTATGTCAGCTTTGGCTGTGTGGACAGTAAAGATCAGGAAAACTGAAGGGGGACCCCACCCCCACCCCACTAACAATCTGGTACCTGAGTGACCACGTGAAAAAGAGCAAAGACTAACCCAGAAACGTACTTATTCATGAAAGATTTTTGACTCTTTACATCATAATATCTGGAGCTCTCATAATTACATCAAAATTGCCTCTCTATAGCAGTGGCCTCAGATTACTAATGGAAAGAGGCAGCCTCAAAAGAAATGGACCAATAGGATAGTCCGCTGTGTCAGATGGGACTAAGGGTATGGAAAGCAGGTACCTGATACTATGGTTTGACTCTACAAAGCCCCATGGGCTTGATACCACGTTGGAGGCACTGTTTTGCCAATGCTGTGGATCCTGAGTGGATGGCAGTGCTGCCTGGTGGTCAGAGGTCATTGCTGGTGCGAGTTTGATATTTGTAGTTCATTTCCTGCTTCCTAGCCCACTGCCATATGCGTAGCCACTGCCTCAACTTCTGCCTTGCTGGCTCGTAGGGGACTACTCCATCATAGCCAAGATCCTGTGAAATCCTAAGTCAGCATGACCCTTCCAATCGCTAAGCTGTTTCCACCATGGTCCTTTTGCTCACAGCCACGTGAAGGTAACTAATGCACTTGATGGTCAGAGTCAGGGGCTGGCAGTGGTTCAGCTCCCACCAATTAAGGTAATGTCCGAACAGTAAACATTTCTATTAAGACTGGGAAACAAAAGAAAGTCAACACGATGGAATGCAGAGAGGAAACTGAGAATTTAATAGGGCAAGACATTGTAGAAAATGGTTACCAGGGGGGACAGCCTCCCCAAGGAGAGGAGAATGTTCTGAGAAGAATATTAGACTCTAGAGTAGCATAGATGTGAATTCAAAAGTGTCTTCAATAAGTGAAAAATAACTTTAGAGTGTGAGGAGAAGAGACCAAGCAGGCAGCAGACAGCTGGTCTACCTCCTGCCTTGTTCTTCAAATCCTCTGCCTTTTGGACCCCAATCGTAGGCTTCTCTACCTCACAAACAGTGTAACACATGTGTCACCTCTATCCTGGAGTACAGAGGACTCTAGATGTTCTCCACAAAGTTCCACAAATAAGACCTGTGTCCCTAATGGGCAGCCCTGCACAGTAAACACGCCATTCATGTGTGCATCCTTATAATCTAAACATAGTTAATGGAGTACTTTACAAGGAAACTACTTAGCTACATTATGGCCTGGAACAGAAAGTCCCAAAGTGAGAATAGGGTCACTTTGAGATCTTTCTTTTCTAAACGGAAAACTGGAATTTTTCAAAAGTCAGGCGAGCACAGCGGTTGCCTCCCATCTGAGGGTGCCTTGCTTCTATCAACTTCTGAAATAGAACCCCCAGATCATTTAGCACCTCCCAGAGGTGGTAAATTATAAATATAAAGTTGCTTCATTTTCTTTTCCTTTTAGGAAGGAACTCCCATCCCACCTTCTTCCACGATGGAACCAATGTGTCAAACAGCCACTGCTGATGTAAAATCAGCTTCCCGATCTAGCCCACAGCTTGTTTATGGAAGAAAATGTTCTTCAGTTCTTGAACTTTCAGATATCTGGTAAAAAAAAAAAAAGCAAATAGACAAGTTTTGTTTTGTTTTGTGTTGTTTTGTTTTAATTAAAGAGGAAAAATATCACACCCTGGCATGGCTGGCAACCAAAGGCAGGCTTTCATCCCAGAGGGTCTCTTCACAGACTGTGCCCAGAGGCTGGAAACAAGAGCCAGGCACTCTTACTGTGACAGCAATATTCTTGGTGTCTTTGTGGAAACCGCTAGCAGCCACGAGTCCTTAAAGGAGGTAATGAAGTGAGATAAAAATGGTGCCTGGACTCTGCGTGCCTTAACCTCTCACCTTATTGACTGTAAATCAGAAACGTAAAAAAAAAAATAATAATCACCACCTCCCTGTTCTTTCTGGGCCTGTAAAAGCTGCTTCCTTTAATCCTGTGGAGAGATGCCTGTGGTTTCAGAGCCTTAGGATCTTCCATTCTGCGTGACACGTATGTGTGGTTAGTCAGTGATCCGCGTGTCTACTGAGCCTTCTGATTGGGAGTTGTTGCAAATTCTGCCTGACTCCATTCTCCTGGAGAAGATGAGAACATTCTTAACATATGAGTCCTGAGGAATTCTTCCTTCTTTCCTTCCTTCCTTCTCTTCTCTTCTTCCTTCTTCTTTTTTAATACACAGGCACTATTCTTCCCCAGAGGCATACAATAGTGGCCTTTTAGTATCAGAGCAACTCCTCCGATCTCCAAGTCCACTAAGACAATGTTTGCAATGGCTCTGGGTAATGGGCAGCTCCTGAACACTCACATTGCAGCCATTTACTGAGCAGAGTTCAATGGAATCAATAGGGTGGTCTGTATGGTAGTTACCCCTTATGCCCAGACTCTGCTCATGACCCACAAAAGAACACAGGCACTGTGTCGTTCTAAACAAACAAAATGTATTGTGGGAAGCATCATTCTTTCTATATTAAAGAGCTGAAATTAGAATGTCAACAGTGTCAGAGATAAGATCCAATACAGAGGGACTAGAAGTTACCTCCCCGGGCATTGGGAAGTCAGTCTACAAGAGCCAGGTTCCCAGTATTAATGAGATGGAAACCAGACTGGCCCGTCCTATAATTTTTGTCCAGTAACAACTAGCCCAGCTTTGGGTAAACTGACAACTGTCCATGACTGTGCTCCTCTCCTTCATCGTGAACTGTGCCTGTCACTTTCAAGTTGTATGTATGGCTTTAAACTTAGATTTTCCATGTGACAGACTGGTATGTCAGTGTGAGAGTATATATGTGTATATATATATATATATATATATATGTATGTATGTATATGTATATATATGTGTATTATATGTGTATATATATATGTGTTGTGTGTATAAAGAGATATATGTGGATATCACACACACATATGGAGGATGGCTGGAAAGATAGATGAAAGACAGAGACACAGAGAGAGATAGGCAGAGAGACAGACTGAGTGAGAGAGAAAGAGGAGGGAAGAAGGATGAAGGAAGAATGATATTACTGGCCCTAGTTTTTACATACAGCCATGCTTAATAGTATTACGACTATCTCATCAGCAGTCTAAGAGTAATAGCAATTACTCTTATAATTCTCTATTATTTTCCCTTGAACTAGGTACCATCACATAAGGACAGTGTGTAAGGTTAGCAATGGAATTCAACATATATGAACGTTACAATTACATGAAGTTTTCCATCTCCCCGTAACAAAAGAGCCAGGGCTCGACTAAACCGTAAACTAGGTTCCATCGCTCCACTCTTTAAAACCATGATGATTTCCTCTTGCACTCTCAGTAAATGCCATGGTCTTTGTGAGACCCCAAGGGACTGTCAAATCTGACCCCTACTTCTTTAGGTTGGTATCATGATATCATATACTGGCTCTGATGGGTCAACCTCCCTGGATTCCTCCTACATGGATGCCTCATTTCTCCCATTTCTCCTTCACAACCCCTAGGACTATCGAGTAAATTGTCTACTTATGGCCATGCTCTAAAACTAGGTGAGGGTGTAGGCTTTTCCTATCTCCTTTACTGCCATATTTTTAGTGCCAGTGTAAGTTCGGCAACCTGTTATTATCTATTAAACAGTAATGGATAAATCAGTGTCTTTGATGCTAAAGATCCACCATGTATGAAAATTCACATCCTCATCCTCATCCATATCCTCATCTGAGGGCTGTGAATGAAACCCAGGGTCTTTCACGCAGGAGGCAAGCCCTGTACCACCCAAGCCACACCCTCAGTTGGAGCTGATGTTATTTGAGCACAATGACTGAGAGTCAGTAATTAGATAAAATAGTCAATAGACTGAATTTCAGCTTTCTAGCTTGCATGCTCCCCACCCTACCTGCCCTTGAGTGGGTGCTGTCTCCTGGACAGCTGGTTTTCGAACAAAGTTTTCTCTTTCTGATTAAGCTCTCTGCCACAGTGACCTGTTGACCTTCTGTTCTTTATTGAGAGCCTCTCTCCTAACCTAGGAAATTCTGCACAGCTTGTCTAGCAAGTCACCCCTGAGTTACCTTCCTAGTGTTTTTACTGGATTTGCAGTAATGTGTTCCCTGTGTTCCCTGAAATCCTCAAACAGTGTTACCTGCTCTCTTGATGTGACAAATGTGACAAATAGCTAAGGTTACCTGCTCGGAAAATGCATATCTAAGCACCAGTGAGTGATGGGGCTGAACCGTGACTTCCATAACACTCCATCATGGAAGATGCCCAAAAGGAGTGCAGAGACGTGTGCTCACTAGGTCTCTAAGTGCCAGTTACTGAAACAGCTTAATCAAGGTGGTGAGTTGCGTCCTTGCTCTGTCTTGCTAGATTTGTTTATTTTCTTAAAAAAGAAAAAAAAGTCAGTAGTCTTCCCTAAGTCTGGATGGCTAACCTCAGGATTCCATGGAGTTACTTATCTGATCACTTAACCAATCCCTTTCCCCATTTCAGTTGCAGGGCCTCAGGGCAGGATCCTATTGGCTCATGCACCAGTGACATAAATAGAATGTCCTTCCATTTTCAAGTGTAGATCACATTAATTTTCCTTGTAAAATTCAAAAGGGCTATATAAAATGACTTTTAGACAGCGATTATGAGGAGGGGGTGGTGCCTGTGTTTACCTGTAAACAACCTGAGCATACCCCTGACTATAGACATTGAAATAAAAACCTACCAACAATGAGATTTCATCTTTTTCCATGTAAAGGAAGTACCCAGAACATTGGTCAATATGGTTCTCCCATCGGGGCAGCTTCTGTCCTTTCCGTTCCCTCCTGGGTATTGGGACTCACGTATCTTCCCCTCAGGACCCTGACCTGAGGTACACACAAGGCTACTGGGGAAAAACTTACAATTTCTGAGACAAATATGGTAATGTTTAAACTCATGGTTCTCATATTACTCCCTCTTATTTTCCGAATGTTCTTGAACACAAAGTTGACTGCTCTGTGGCAATGCTCATATTCAACAAATCTAGCATTCTGTGGGCTTTGGAATCACTAATCACAGCATGCTGACTGCTGCCCTCTCGGAGCATCTCAGCATGCGCGCACACACACACACACACACACACAAACACACACACACACACACACTCATACACATACACATACACACACTCATACACACACACTCTCACACACACATACACATGCATACACACATACACACGCACACACACACTCATACACACACATACACACACTCTCTCACACACACATATACACACACTCACGCACACATACACACTCACACACACACTCACACACGCACACACATAAACACACACACTCACACACGCACACATACACATGCACACACTCACACATACACACACACACACACACACACGCACGTATACACACACACTGTTTATTAGTTGCTGCGTTTATTGTTGGTCTTTTTTCTTTAAAGCTCAGAAATGCTGGTGAAATTCAAAACAGCTTAATTAAGCTTCAGATGTGAGCTTCTGATAAGATGGGCATAGAGCCACAGGCATTCCAAGATTCTCAAATATCATAATCTGATTGGATGTTTTTTTCTAGAACGCAGAGGTTGTAAGTGGTAATCTAAAACACTCTGGGTCCTGCCGTCT
Source organism: Rattus norvegicus (assembly GCF_021556685.1). NCBI lineage: Eukaryota > Metazoa > Chordata > Mammalia > Rodentia > Muridae > Rattus > Rattus norvegicus. The sequence continues at coordinate 100,556,852 of NC_141546.1, forward strand.
CCTCATTTCCAGGTTCCTCGCGCTATAATTTCAGTCTCATTTGTGAGAAACTGTGGACTTCCCCACCTTGGTACCCCATCTTAAGTTACATGCTATTCAGTTGAGCTATTGTTTAATGAGCTAATTACATGTTGGTAAATAATAGAGCATTTCTTCAGCCGTCAGCTGTCAAATATCACCTTAAGCAAATTACCCGAATCTCACAGAAGAATGTCTGGGAATAGAACAGTCTGAAACAATGATTACAGAGCACCAGCTGTCCAGTCGGAAGGTAGGAGGTAGGTGTTAGGTGCCAGCCCTGTGAACACCAATGACATCAGCGATGAAGGCAGCCAGTTTAGGGTTTTTGCCTACCCCAAACGATGTTTTACATTAATTTGGAGTAAGCGTAATTTTATCAGCATGTGATAACTGGAAAAGGGTGAGTCCTATCAGTTAACCCCATTGCTAATCTCCAAGCATGGGTTCTTGCTATGAAGGTGGTGTAGGCGACTGGCCTCTGTGTTTACCTGTGAACTTTGCTCCAAACACTTCCACAGTTAATTCTAACTCCAGCTCTCAGGAGCACACACACCTGTGTGTGCTCAGAGTGGTGATGACTGCAGACTCCAGTGACAATCTCTGTAAGGATGTATGTCTTTCTAGAGTGAGTTGGGACCTATTTATCCTCAGACCATTCTTGAACCTTCTTCCCAGCTTCATTTGATTTCCCGCTACTCACATCAGCATATCCCTGGTCCCCACGTCAATTGCACACAGCTGGAAGGGAAACCCACAAAGAGGTTGGGAGGACTACACAGGATGGGGCAAGTGAAATAGGCTAGTCTCTTTGACTCTGGTGATGTCCTAGACCACAGCTACATCTCTTCCAACTGCCTCATTAGCTCCTTAAGCTCCCTGTGGTCAGCTTATAGAAAGTAGGGTCTCCCTGACCCTGTTGATTACTGGATTGCTTCCTTGTCCCGTTGTCACACATATAGCTTTCTACCCAGTTTAATAGCTATTGTGGCTGAGGATGTAGGTCAGTTGGAAGAGTTCGTGCCTAGCCTGCACAAAGCCTTGGGGTTGATCCCCAGCAGTTGCAGACACCAGGGGTGGTGGCACAAACTTTAATTCTAGCATTCAGGATGTAGATACAAGATAAGGGTGAGTAAAAGCATTTCCTACTTCGCCAATTTCTGTGTTCCTCAGCAGATCATTGCTGAGGTGCTGGACTCCTAAGGCTGTCTCCAATTTATGTTTGCAATGGATGCTTACCCCTGAACTTTTATAAATTACATTTTTATGGGGAATTGCACACAATAATTGTTTTTTGTTTGTAGGAATGCTAACAGTTTTGGCGGCTGGATAAAAGAAAGCACGCAGTTATAAGTGACTCAAATTTCTGCCTGGGTTTCTATATCTTGGAATTCTACTCTTCTTACACAGCAGGGCACATATTTTCAGTGAGGTCACACACACCCGGGGACATGATGTCATCTTGCACATTGTGTTCCAAACAGGTTTAATAATACATTGCTGAACCTTAAACCCTGAGTGGAGTGCTTTAGTCCAGATGCCAGAGGCAGGGTCCATCTGGTAGACCTGTTAGGCAGCAGCCCCAGGAGCTCAGCACCTTTCCCTTTCTGAGACAGAGCAGAAATGACTCCTACAGATGCACAGCTCAGCTTTAAAACAGAGGTGATGTCATCACTGTGACTGGCTTGTATTTTCCTCTTTCCCTTTGTGCTTCTCGGTTCTCTGCTCCTTACTCCTCACACCTTCCTTTTCCCTTCATTTTTACCATTCTCGGGTCTTCCTGGAGACCAAAGAGCTTAAAAGCATTCTGTAATTGGTTGGTATTGATCACAGACGAATGAATCAGAATCTTTACCTCTGTCCCTCTCAGGATAGTTACAAAGAATTCTACACCCCTTGATACCACAAAAACCATCCTAGAATATACATGGCTTTTTTCTCCTCTCTCTCCCTCCCTTTCACTCTCCTTCTCCTCCTCCCCTCCCTCCCTCCCTCCACTCCCCTCCCTCCCTCCCGTTCCATTCCTCCCCCACTCTCTTTCTCTGATATCACAATGTAGCATGGGCTATCATGCTGCCCAGGCTCGCCTCAATTTCACTGTTCTTCAGTTTCACTTCCTTATATTTCCAGGGCTCCGGGATTACAGACATTGCCTCCTAGTTGACTTAGCCATAACTTTCAATGTGATGAACTACACCTTCCATTGACTGCATTTATTTCTCCACACCAACTTGTCCAATCCCGGCCCACGGTTGCCTCCTCTCTTCCCTTCCTCATTCTCCACTAATCACAGAGCAAACTTTTCTTTGCTCCCAGTCTGGCCAAACACTTTTGTCAGGCTCCCTTCAGACACCCGTTCTGTCAGGCATGCTCATGAAATCCCGACACTAGAATTTCCTCATATTCCCTTGTGCTGATCATCATCACCGCTTCCACAGAAAAGTATGACTCGCTCTGCAAAGTCCATCACAAACATCAGTCTGTCTGAAAGTGCATATTACTTCAAGGAGAAGAAAACAATGGCTTAGAAACAAACTTGAATTCTAGAAAGCAGATAGGTGGAAAGTATTTGGCACTGGCCAAGAAGTAGAGGATTGAGTGGGCTGTAAGCCGTAAGCAAAACTAAAACACTCAATCCAGAGAGACATCGCACAATGCTCGGTGGCTCGGGATTTGTAGACTTTGTGTATCATTTACAATGACTTAGAAGGGAATAGGTAAAATCCAACTGAAAGGATCTCTCAAGGACTAGGCAAATAAGCAGTTCTCAAGTTCTTTATGCCAGGCTGCACCCCCCCCCCCAATTCACAGCTCATAATGTACCAAACTTGCCTACTGCAAAGTATAGATGTTTAAAAAATCTCAGTTCCTTGGCCCTTGTTTTGGTGGTAATGGGTGAGCCAGCCCCAAGGGCTTGAGAGCAGGAGATCTTGCCCAACCCTTTGTCTGTTGGATCAGGCAGGAGAGAGAGCCCTGCACCTTGCCTGGGCAACACAGCAGAACTAGCCCTGAAGGCATGGGTGCAGATAAGCCAGCCCCAAAGACATGACAGTAGGAGAGCTGGCTCTGCCCTTTGCTGGCTGCATCATTAGATGGGACAGCCTGGGCAGGGCATGAGAGTTCGCCCCAGTGGTAGGGTGAGGGAGAGCTGACAGGCTGACCAGCTCAGATACCTCTCAGACCTAGATCCAGGTCTTTGAGTTAGCTCAACCCAACATCTATATTATTGATGAGCTGCTGGGGTGTGTGAAAGAGCCGATTTTACAGATCCAAGACAGCAGGATCTCCGTGACACAGGACAAGAACAGGATATCCAAGAGGAGTTCCAGTGAGGCTCCCATATTGATAGTGTAACAGAAGCCAGATCAACAACTCATTGCAATGAATATTTGCAAGCAAAATAGTACAGATGAAAGGTTATACTATGTGACACACTGACACACTACAGCTTCTGCAGCAATTTTTTTTGATGGGGAGGGACATTGCAAGGGTCGAGGGTGTGTAGGAGGGGACAGGAAGATGATTGGGATTGGGGCACAGGATGTGGAGTTCACAAAGAATCAATAAAACATTTAAAAGGAAAAAGCTCAGCTCTTGGTGTTTGCTTAGATCCTAGAGTAACAGCTGCCAATCAAGGTGCCAGGACCCCACCCCCACCCCCAGAATACATACTCAGCTAAAGGAAAGTCATAAAGGTCTAGATAGCGGATTCTTCTGCTATGAAGACTCAGGTCCTGTGCTGAAGCTAACAGCAGGCCTCATCTAAGCTTTCTGAACTGGGTGTTTGAAGAAAGCTTCCAAAGTAGAATGTATGGAACAGAACACAAACCCTTGGCCTTTCTTGTATGCACCAGAAAAGGTGAATTGACTTGCAGAGAGAAGAAAATCCTTTAACTCCAAGAGCTTCTAATTATTGTCATCAGGGAACTAAAAAATTATCGAAATGGTGTAATGAGAACCAGAGAATATGTTTTAAAGAGAGAAAAGAATTGAGTGGTAGTGGAAGAGAGGGGGAGCACAGTAGTACTTGTGCAAACTGCTTCAGTTTAAATGTCCACAGAATTCCAGAACTAAAACAAGAAGAAAACAAAAAATTAAAAGTTCCTAGAAGGACAAAATTGAAACAGTCTTGAGTGCCCAAAATGTTAACCAAAAATAGAACAACGTTAAGGAAAATAATTGTGAGATTTCACCCAGAGCACTCTAAAAGAAAAAATGGCCACATATAAAGCGAGGAATCAGAATACCTGCCAATCAAACTGATGGTAGAAGCCAAGAATGAGGTGCCCTCAGAGCTAAGAAGGAAGATGGTGCCCAACCAAGACTGACGAGCTGTCAGCCAAGTATGAAAGGGAGGGAGGAAGGGAGGGAGGGAGGGAGGGAGGGAGGGGGGGAAGGAAGAAAAGAAAGAAAGAAAGAAAGAAAGAAAGAAAGAAAGAAAGAAAGAAAGAAGGAAAGAAAGAAGCTTTTATCTATGAGAAGATAATGAGGTCTTTGCAGAGGAGACCCCGGGAGGGAGTAACACAAAAGGGACCTTCTGGGTGTTTGCACAAGATCTCAAGATGGACACCTCTCTGCCATGTGGGCAGTAGTCACAGTCTAATTTCAGCAGCTTGGAATGCTTCCATGATCTGTCCTGGAAGATGAACCTGGATAGAAATCTAATGGCCCTGGATGGTGTAAGAGTCAGACTGTGAAAACGCCACACTGGGACACATGACCCTCTGCTAGAATTAATCGGTGCTGAGATCACATGTATAAGGATACTCTATGGAACACACAGGAGGGACATGTAGCAAGGACAACAATGAACAAGGTTTCCCAAGATCCAGCTCCATAGAACTTGCGCCCCAGGCAGAGGCAGAATAGCAGTTTTGGGGAATCCACACAACAGTGATATTGGGAGAACAGAAGGGGTTGAGCCTGTACATGTGGTGGGGACAGAAACAGCATCTCCTCCGTCACACGGAGAAGTTCCAAAATCTGAAACTGAAAAGATAGGAATCCAATACTATGACCACACCACAGAAAGATGAATTGTACAAAACAACAACATCTGTCTCTGTAGGAAAAGAGATTGTAAGACAGGAGCTACTGGAAGCTGTCTTGAATTTGTTGGAAACCCAATGATCATGGGAATTATATGAAACACAACATCGGTGAAGAAGAAGACAAGGACGAACGCACCAGCAGAAGAGAAGGTGTCACCCCCTCCTTCTGTGGGATGTCCCAGGTCTCACAGGGCCCCAGCTGCCTGCCTGTCAGTCTCCTAAGGGGAAGTGAGTTCCTTCAGGGCAGAAACCTATCCCAGTGTTTGTTTCCTGTTCCAGGTCATACCTGGCATAGGGCTGGCATCCAGCAAGTCCTTATGAAAGGATCAGTATGCATCTACCCTAATTCTATTATGTAATATCACGGAAATGAAGTGTGATTGCTCGAGTAAATAGAAAATTCCTGATATCTGAATACATGACGTACTTTTCTCTTGAATCTTTTCTACAATGGACTGAACTTGTCCTGTGCATCCATTACTCCTGGAATGTGTTTAAAGACCACCCCACTGCATTGATCATAGCTAGGATGAGTCTCCATCCTTCACAAATACTGAATTAAAATGTTATGACTGTGTGATGATGACCTTTGCAGGCCAAAGAGAGAACGTCTGCCTCCTTCAATCCAGATTCCAAGTGACCATTGAAATGTGTTCTCCTTGTGCTCTCTATAGACCACTTCTCAGTTTGGAAGCCACACAGTTAGCTAATCGAGATCTTTGGGTCTTTTCTAATGTATCCGTGGTAACTTCTCCTTTGACATTTTCTATTAACACAATGGATTTTAAGGCTCAAGTTCCAGATTTTACGGATTTCCTTTTTGTATATTTTTATATTCTTGTGGTAGTACATTGATACTATAACATTAACATCCCATTAACCAGTGTACAATTCTTTTTTGCAGTTTCCACTTACCTGAAATTTTTACTTGCACACATTTATAAATTAATCCGAACCATTAGCTGAAGATAAAAATGGATGGCCTTGGCATAACCTGAGCTCACGATCTCTGTAGGGAACATGTCCCAACACTGGACTTTGGGCCAATTACAAAGTCCCTTAATCTGATACTGTTCAGATGACATGTGTGCATTTTGCCTGTGAGGAGAAGCTTTGTCAAATGCCTTTTTTAAGCAAGAGCAACCCCAGCAAAGGCAGCCAGTCCCTGTGCAGACAGTGCCAGCATGCACGCTAAAGTCCCGTGAGTCTTGCAACTCTTGTGGCTACTGGGTTCTTACAATGCACCAAACTGGTCTTTCTCTTCACCACCAGTGTTTACCAAGGGATGAGTGGTAAACAGCAGAGTTTTTATGTCATCTCTTGGAGATGACATAAAAGAAAAAAACACAGTTTTAAAATTAAGAAATGACGTTTGTAGGTTTTGAACCCAGATATTCCCAAATCACTTTATGTAATTGCTGTTATGAAGGATAGCGCATTATTTGAAGGAATATATTCAGGGAAAGTACTGTTAGCATTTCTGGATCTCTCCCTGTCCTTTCTCTGACATGTGGATGCCCCCTCCCCCAGGCTTTGAATGTGATCTACCTGTTCTGGGTGACCCCGCTATGTCCTCACATCCATGGCTCTGCAGACTAGGTGGTCTTCTTCATTCAAGGGTCACATATTCTGAAATACCGAGAAGATCTTCAAGAGAGAAGCTCTTTCTCATTCGAAAGGGAACATCGAGGTTTCCATAGCTCTGTAAGGCTCCAGCTTCCCAGGCTCATGCCCTGCTTTTGCCATGGAATTTCCTCAGCTGGATTTCTAGTTCCTTAAAGTCAAGAGGCTGCCTCTCGTGTGTATGTTTATTTAAATAGTTACCTCTCATCATCATTTTTTTCATAGTAGATGGCGCATGAAATCTAGCTTTGTCAAGACCTGAAAGCCTACAGCACTTATGTTGTGGTTTCCCCATAGAAGGATGTGTTGGAGATGACTGGAAAATTGTGCACTTCCCCCCAAATCCGTGGGCCCTGAATGGGAGGAATTCTGCAAGAGCAGCAGTCCAGCAGACAGCCTTTCGGGCTTCCGAGTCTCATTAGATATAGAAATTTGAATACTGAATTTTGACAGCTAATGGTTGTAAAGAGTGAGCAAAGACAGGGAAACCATGGGATGGTCTCTAACCTGGAAAATGAGTGAGTCAGAAGCCTCCAAACTGCTCTCTTGCCTTCATGGATGGCCTGGGAGCCAGGACAAAGTACCTGAGGAAGAGAAATGTAGGGACAGGAAGGGTTGGTTTTGCTTGGTGGTTCCACAGGTATTCACAGTCACTTAATTCTATCGACCTGAGTGTGGTCAAGCATAATGTCTGTCATATAAAGCTTATGGTAGAACAGAGCGAGTCCCTTCATGGGAAAAAGAGGAAGGAGCTCTGAGCGTGGTACACACTTCTCCCAATGAGGTAAGCTTCTAATAGATCACTCAGCCATCAAGTCCAACATAGGTGAGTCGATTCAAAGATGAAATTAGCACCATCATAATTCACCTTTCAATAGTACCACCAGCTCTAGGGACCAAACCTTCAACATATGAGCCTTTCGGGGTGACTGCTTATCCGAAATCGTATCAGCGCCAGTCCCATGATGCTTAGAAGCATGGCTCCAACCACTTGGTGCAAATTGTTTTGGCTGTAAGAGTCACAGGCCTAGTCCCACCCCGGAACTGTTTTAATATTTATTATTTAATTTAATTATTTCCTCGCATTTCCACTTGGAGGGGTTGGATTTGGCTTCACTGTAGACTCAGCAAACATCTCGAGCTGGGTTTCAAATGCCTTTCATCCTCTCTCACTAGAGCACGTTTAGTTAAGCATCACCCCACTTATTTTTCTTAAAGCCCATATATACTTTGTAGGAAGTGTTGCTTGCGTTGTTTTGATTCACTTACATGTGAAATCAACAAAATATTGCCTTGGTGTTTTGATACCCAAGAAGACTTTGTAAGCTGTCCCCCCCTCCCCCCAGACAGGGAACCTCCCGGTGCAGAGAATAAACAAACTGGAGGCTCAGGAGGCAAGAAGTTCTTGAAATCTCCGGAACACGGAAGGATCCGACCTTGGCAGACCACCGCTCCTCATCCTTTTGTTTAATGTGGTCGCTGGTTTCCTCTCAGGCCAACTCTGGTGGAGATGCAGGGCCAAGGGGCGGGAAAGGAAGAGAAAATAAACAAGAAGCCAAGGTAACCTTCAAGCCAGGCTTGGTTTCTCAGGCTTCCTTCAGAGAAGCTGGTGACGACATCGGACACCAGGACAAGGAGGCACCCCTGTCTAATTGTTCCCACCACTGTTACACCACTGTGAAACTGTGTAAATCTGGCTCCAAGCCAAGCCTCCACAGAGCCTGCGGTCCTCTGCCCTTACCTTCAGCCATCGCCTTTCTAGTCACCTGCAGGCTGCTCCTTATCCCATTCTGATCTCAGCCATAAATCACCAAGCCTTGTTGCTTCCCAAAGCCAACAAGCAACCTCATCCTGTGCTTTGGGCTCTGCCAAAGGGGCTCTGCCCAGTTTTGATTCTGTGCGGGTCCCATGGACTCTTGCAGGGGTGTGTGTGGCGATGGCAGTGTGGGTGGGCACAGCTGGGCTGTACCGTACCACAGGCAAACGGTTTTTTGGCTCTCCTAATTGTCTCCCCCTCATCCTGGCAGATTGCTAAACCTGGCGCTTTGGTTCCCAGAGGCCGGCATCTCTGAAATTTAGGTCCACTTCCAAATCTTGTGAACAAAACGCAAAGCACTCCCTGCCCTGCTTTCCGAGGCAGTTGGCGCCAGGAAGCTATCTGCATTTTTTCCCTTTTACATCCTAACTCCGAATTTAGCTCTCTTTTTACATTTGGCCTTAGAATCCAAGGAAAGGGGTAGGGGTAGATTCCAAAAAGGAACATTATTTAGTCCAAGTTAACTCACATTTTAAAAAAATACTGAAATAATGACACTGGTAAAGCTTTTACATGCGCATTGGCGGGAATTTCTAAGTAATCCAACTGGGAAACTGAAGAAGAAAAAAAAAGGTGTATTTTTTTTTCCCCATCACAACCTGCACCCAAAACAAATTAATGCTCAATTTTTTTTTTAATTAGAAGGCAAATCATTTATCTCACATTGCCTGTGAGCCACTGGGGGAAACGAATCCACCACGATCAAATATGTACGTGGGATTTTTCACTAGAAATTGGAGAGGCGTGGCCGGTTAGGCTCAGTCCATTTGTTCAGGCTGTGTTCCACCTGCTGCCACTTACGCAAGCCCCACCCACCCGGCACCAAAAACAAACAAACAAACAAACAAAAACAAACAAACAAACAAACAAAAAAACCCAAAAAAACGATTCTGTTATTTAAACCCCAGCTTCTCAGAGACGCAAAAGAGGCTGGATAATAGGATGCAATTATAATTTGTTCTTTGTGGGTTTTGTTTTGCAAATGAAGAATGCCCCCCACCACCCCCCATGCTTGAAGGAAGCTGAGACTAAGCTGGATGTTGCACACATCCAAGGAAACCCCAGGCCCTTTCCAAAGCTGTTTAAAATGCCTTACAAGATAAGAGTTTTGTTCCTTTTTATCTTACTTTAGCTCCTTCACTTTTAAGGCAGCATAAATAACCCTCTAACAGGACATTCCTATACTAGAAAATCAATGGCCACAGGATTCAGGCAGAGACATGCAGGAGAAAGGAGAGAGGGAGTTTGGAGAGAGAGAAGATGGAGAAGGGGAGACAGGAAGAAAGAAGGAATCTAGAGAGGGCAGAAAGAAAGAAGGGAAGAAAGGGGGAGAGGAAAGAGAGGAGAGAAAGAAATGAAGGGAGGAAGGAGAAAGAAGGGGGAAGGAGAGAGAGTGGAGGGAGGGAGAGGAAGAGAGAGACAGGCAGAGAGAGAGAGAGAGAGAGAGAGAGAGAGAGAGAGAGAGAGAGAGAGATCTATAGTAGTTAACAGAATAGAAAGACGGGCCAGAGACCTTACATGTGAAGTAAAAATCACAAAGAGGTGTGAGCTGTGATTGGTTGAGCTGAGATCTGCATAGGAGGCAAACTAATTTTAGCTTAAACCAACACCAGCCAAAGAAACCAGCAACCTTGTTGCGGGTGCGGACAGGGACAGGATCCTCACTTCCTTTCCCTTCCAAGTATTCCTGGGTTCCCATTCCGGAGGCTTAACATTTGATCAGATGTGAATACGTAAGCCCGGTTTCTACTGAGCAGATGCAGGATGGGACATGACGAGGGTGGTCATTAATATCACAGCAGTGGCATTTCTGCCAAGAGCAATGGCAGTCTGTTACCCTATGATTGGCGAGATTAAGACAAATGGTTCCATAATCATACATGTAAGTAATATTGCAAACATGAATGATAACATTTGAGCAAACCAATTCTCACAGCATATAGCTCTATCTGCCTCCCCCCTTACTTCATAGCTATCCACTCCCAATGCAGAGAGGAGGGACCCTTTCCTCCCCTGTCTAACGGTCCACTATAGCAGACAGCTGCCCAATCAGAGCTCCCTCTCCTATCTCCAAATCTCCCTGCTTCTGCCCAAACATCAGGACCCTGCCAGCATTCCAGTGGAGCACCTGAAAATGACCTGTGCCGCTCCATCCTCCCGTCCCGTCCCACCCCATCCATCAGCCATAGGCTCTGTCAGTTTGAGCGTCTTAGGGTCTACAACAGCTCTTCTTTCCTTCCTAATTGCCGCCGCTGGCCCCTCTTCTCCTGGCCCTAATCACAGTAAGGTTCCTGCCTCTCACACGTGCTTCCGGCCCGTTCTTGTTTCCCCATCCAATCAAATAGAAAATATAGCCAAATTAAACTTTTCTTATGCCTCATTGCTTGATTAATGCGGAGTTTTAAACGACCTAACGACGTGTGTTATAAAGAGCTGGTGGTCCTTCACTCAAGAGCTTTAAAAGACAGCCGTGTCGGAGAACCTCCAGATGTCTCCTATGGTCAGAGGCCTTCATTCTTCTGGGCCTGTGTGATGTCGAAACCCCATAGCCCACAATTCCCCCAAACACATCGTCTCCGGTCAAATTAGCCTACTCTTCCGTGGTTTTGCCATTACTTTTTTTTAAGAATATTTTATCTGATTCTTTGAGAATTTCATACAATGTATTTTCTTCACAGTCATCCCATGCTTCTCTCCATAACTCTTTCCAGATCCACGCTCACCTCCCTGGGTCCCCCCAACGTTGTGTCTTCTGTTTTCAAGTCACTTATTGACTCAAAATTATACTGCCCACTTGCTCTGCCCCAGGCATCTGTATGATGTGTATGATTGTGCATGTGTGTGTGTTGTGTGGTGTGTATGTTGTATGTGATTTTGTGTATATGGTATATGTGAATGTGTGTATGTATGTATGTGTGAGTGTATGTACAATGTATGTGTATGTGTGTGTATTTATGTGTGAGTATGTATTTGTATATGAGAGTCTATGTATGAATGTGTGTGTGTCTATGTGAGTGTACGTACATATATGTGTATATGTGTGTATCAGTGTGTGGTGTTTGTGATTTGTGTGTGTGGTGTGTGTGTGAATGTGTGTAGGTATGTATGTGTGAGTGTGTATGCGTGCAGTGTGTGCATGTGTGTGTGTTTATGTGAGTATGTATGTGTGTATATGTATGTGTGTGCATATATGTGTATGTCAGTGTGTGGTGTGTATGATTTGTGTGTGTGGTGTGTGTGAATGTGTATAGGTATGTATGTGTGAGTATGGTTGTGCATGTGTGTATTTATGTATGAGTATGTGTATATCAGAATCTGTGTGTGAATGTGTCTATGTATTTATATATATATATATGTGTGTGTGTGTGTGTGTGTGTGTCTGTGTCTGTGTCTGTGTATATATATGTGCATGTATATGAGTAGTATATATGTGTGTATGTGTCTGTATGTGTGAGTGTGTGTGTATGTGCATATATGTGTCTATATATATCTGTATGTGTGAGTGTGTGTGTATGTGCATATATGTGTGTGTATGTGTCTGTATGTGTGAGTGTGTGTATATGTGCATATATGTGTCTGTATATATCTGTATGTGTGTGTGTATGTGCATATATGTGTCTGTATATATCTGTATGTGTGAGTGTGTGTGTATGTGCATATATGTGTCTGTGTATATCTGTATGTGTGAGTGTGTGTGTGTATGTGCATATATGTGTCTGTATATATCTGTATGTGTGAGTGTGTGTGTGTGTGTGTGTGTGTGTGTGTGTGTGTGTGTGTATTACCAGAAGGTGTTTCTTTTATAAAGTACAAGTTAACTTATGCCGTATTTTTCTGAAAGTGATTTGGGAGCTGCAGAATTGAAGCAAAAGGAAATAGATCAACTTAATGCCTTAGAGAAATCCTAAGGAACCACCCTGGTGAGGGGGTGCTGAAGACGCAGGATTTTAGACCCGGACATTGCTACATAAGTACTAGAAGCTGCCATACCTAGACCTTACAATGTTCCTATCTCTTCTGCCCAAACATTCTTTATACAGTTCTATCACAACTAATTAAGAACCTATTCTGACGTTGTTACCCTGCAAATGTATCTGAAACCTAAAATGGGTTACCCTGATTGAATTATGTCATTTGAAAATATTTTCCACAATTCATTTCATTCATTTGCAGCATCCTGAATTTCTACAAAGACTCCATAATATAGTCCTCATAATTCTGTCCCATACAATGCTGTCTGCAGCTTTAACCAACTACATCAACTTCAGTGTCTTTGTCTGAGAGAGGGAGAGCCCAGTGTGAACTAGCTTGAAAGGTAGAGACAACCTGTCCCTTCCTGTGTGTTGTCACCTTGTCCTCAGACACAGCTCATTAAGGGCATCAAGTATGGCTTCGGTTAGATCCTTTCTCCTAGGCTTCTCCGTACGCTAATCTTACCCTTAGACCAAGCTTCTTCCTGTGTAACCAACTCACCGCTGCAGTTTCACATAGCGCAGGTGTCCAGAACCTCTGTTGTTATATTACGTAGCCTTGGGCTATGATTACTCTGAGCTAATCACTGTGGAGCACAAAGGTTTTAAGAAAGCACTGATAGGTTACCCTAAGTGGAGTTTCTTTCTAGGATGAGAAGAGAATGGATCAAGCCCAAGGATCTATGGTATATGCTACTGGTGGGTGCTACTGGAGTTGGCTACAGTTCATTCCTGGGTTATGTATCATCCACTTACACCATCAATCTAGACACCTACTCTCAAAATGTCTGCTCCGCCAGCAATGGGAAGCCTCTTCAAAAGATAATCTGAATTCTCCTCGAGTTAGCGAATCTACCTGAGTCTAGAATTATTGAATGCTACATGACCAGCAATGCTCCCCCACTCTCCTACAGACTGTTCCTAAAGAAAAGAGTCTCAGACTTTCAGTACCCTGCCTTAGAAGGTCCCCTCCTCTCTCTTCTCTTTCCCATGGTATTGTCACCAATCTATGTGTAAGTAAGGTTTAGCCAACCTCATCTAGGTGCAACCTGATACCGCCTCCCACCACCCCTGCCTTAGGGCATCTCTGTGGCTTCCAAGATTCTGGATTCCATGAAGCCCTTCTGGGAAGCCATAGTTGTCCCACTCAGGTGGTCCTTAATCTCAGCTATCCCCTTAATTGGATCTGGGACACAACCAAAAGACATGCCTCTGGGTGGCTCTGTGAGGGTGTTTACTGGAAGGATTAACTAAGAGGCAAGGTAGGGAGAACCTTCTCTTGGCAGCTGAGACAGAGGTCTGAGGGAGAAGCATTTCTGTCTTTCACTTGCCCACCCCCTAGCTGTTGAATCCCATAACCCTGCTGCTGCTGACACAGCTACTGTTACACACAATGTTCTTGCTGCTGTTGACACCCTTTGCAGACAATGGAGCCCAGTTTCTTCGGCTTCTCGGTGTGGACTGAAGGCCAGAGTCTCTGCAGGACTCCTCCAGCCCGTCTGCCCTGGGCTGGGACTGTTTAGACATTCAGCCTTGTATACTGAACAGCTGCTGGGCTCTCAGCCCCTCCAGCATGCAGACAGGCATTGAGGGACTATGTGGCCTCTACTGTGTTAGCCAGTGGTTCTCAACCTTCCTAATGCTCCAACCGTTTTATACAGTTCCTCAGGTTGGAGTGACCCCAACCATAAAAGTATTTGGTTGCTACTTCCTAATTGTAATTTTTCTCCTGTTATGAATCATAATGTAAAGGCCCGCTATGCAAGGTATCGGGTAGTAACCCGCAGGCTGAGAGCCACTGGCATAAGCTGGTAGAACCAAAACTCTTCTATGATTTGTACTTATTCTATCAGGCTTTCCCCCTCCTGAGAATCCTGACTCGAACAACCCAGAACGGCAAAAGGACAAGCCTCTGAGGGGCGACCTCAGACTATTTAGAGATTGAAGCTACACACTGTTCTTTCTCTCCCCCACGCCTTTCTTCTTACCTATGTACTATCCTTGGATGCATTTCCTAATATCTTCTCAATCGTCCTCTGAATTAGTGCTTTACTCACTGCAGCACTGGGCGGCCAGCTCAACAATGTTTGGAGGCTTGCTAGCCTTCCTTGGGGCACTCCTTCTGTCTTCCAATCGGGCTCCTGTGCTTAACACGTTTTAATAGAGTCCGAACATAACAGCGAGCTTGCCATTATCTCTATGTCTCTTTTTCTGAGAAACGCAGGCCAAGATAATATTTAATAGATCCCAGACAATCCCATTAACAAAAGTCAGCTGAGAACTGGACAAATGAAACAGCTCCGAGGTTGGAAAAGAAGCCAAGGAGAAACGGACACGTCAGAGGGATACAGCATCACTTGGTCAGTTGCTCAGAAGGCCACTGGTTCTACTCGGGAATGGGATTTCCCTTGTCTGATATTTTCTCTGGAGTAGACCTGGGAAAGGATATCACTTCTGAAGTCCGACCATCTGAGAGCCCACTTCCTAAAAATGTGACTCCTGTGTCCTTGGGAATATCTTAGTGTTTGAAAAATGCAGTAGGCTCTTTCTGGCCCCTTGAGTTATTTTGGCAGCAGAGGTCACTTACAGATTTAGCGCACCACTGGCCTGTTTTCTTTGGGTCCATGTGCTTATGGTCAGTTCCACAGTCTGGTAGTGAAGCCCCTCTGTCAGTTCATAGCTTTGTGATTCTAGGCAACAGTGTACTCAGACACATCTCTGTGTGCCGTGCTCACCCCACAGCCCCTGGCTTATGAGATACAGCCATGGTGTGATCCCTGTGCCTTGAAACAACCTGAGGAAAATGTCTTCATGGATGTATACCCTGGTAGAGCGCTCCTCAGCTCTGTAGCTGAGCCTTCACGCTGACACATGAAGGGTCTTTGTCAGCCTAAAATGCTCAGCAGGAGTGCTTAGAGATGAACCCCAGTTTCATTGTCTGCTTAACCTGCTCCCCCAGCTCACACTGCCTGGCTTTACTCCTACCAACCGTGATGTGAAGTAGAAAGAGTGGCATTTCTGTGTGACAAGGATTCCTGGTTGGCTCAGTTGACTCTGGCTCCCTTTCTTCCTAACTCTTCTCTTTCTTGTTATATTTCAGACCATAATTCATAAGGCAACCTGCCAATCTAACTTAAAAGTGTATGCCACACTGGGATGCTTCTTGCCCCACTAAGTGCTAGCCTTCTGTGTTCTGGGGAATCCACAACTACCTTCTCTGTAGAATGATGTCATTACTGTGCTTCTCATTCTCTAGTGTGATCTGGGGAAGGCATCGCTCATGAAATTCTTGCCACAAAAGCACAAGGACTTGCGTTCAGCATGGATGCACAATTGGATCCCTAGCACTGCAGTCAGTGCGCAGAGACAGGCAGACTGCTGGAGTTCATTGACTAATCAGCCTAGGCAAACTGATAAACTTGATTTCAGTAAGAGACCCTGTCTCAAAATACAAGGTAAAGAGCAATTGCTCAAGATACTTGACTCAAACCATGGGCCTCCATGTTTATCTATACACACACATACAGAGAGAGAGAGAGAGAGAGAGAGAGAGAGAGAGAGAGAGAGAGAGAGAGCTCTAAATCCCTCTAATGGCCCCATTACCACAATTTAAGCCGATTCTAATATATGTAACTTCATTTTAAATTTCCCAGGGGCATTCTGTCCCTTCTGGTCCTACACCGGAACCTCACTGTATTTCTGCCGTACTGTCCACCTAGCCTGTTATGCTTTGAAATAGCAGCTGAGTCCCTGCCTCAGCAACTCCTGTTAAAGTCGCTACCCAGGATGTTCCCAGAGAGCCTGCTATTACTGTAAGGACATGCATCATATGACTGTGCATCATCCCTCTACTCTTAGCCTACTCTGTTTTTAATGACGTGCTACAGACGGACTTCTTGAAGTGGTTTGTTTTCTTGTACTATCAGTAAGTGGACTATCACACAAAGTTCCATGTGGGCATGACTCAGTCGGGTTTGTTTCCCTAGATGAAGACTATGCTCCACACAGCAGGCACTGAATAGGCACCCTGGCAGGTATTCCTCCCCACCGCCCTGGCTATCTCTCTTCATCTTACATTTGGTAGAAGGCACAGCCTCCTTGGCCCTTAATGCTATAGCTTCAAATCCTAAGGACCCATCAAAGACAGACCCTGAATACAAGTATGTCTTGCTTGCACAAAACAACAGTTGACAGACAGCTTGTTCCTTCTCTGCAACAAGACTGATCTAGGCCCATCTCCAAACACCTCCTCCGTTCAGCAAATCTCCCACTGAAATGTGAATTAATAGGAAGTCCCGTTGCCAAATGCTGGTACCAAAACTCAGGGCTACACTTCAGGATGCAAGCAACAGAAAGTCAGATCCGAACTAGCCTGAAGACTGAGCAGAACTTATTTACAGAAGCTTTACTTAAAATCTGAACAAGGTAAGGGGCTGGAGAAATCTATTATCACTTAAGGGGACTAGCTGCTCTTCCAGAAGACTGCCAGTGCTCAGAGCTGGTGGTAACACAGCCATTAGCAAAAGTGTGCATGCAAATACAAAGCCAAATGACAAAGCCCAACCCCAATATCTAAATTAAAGATGTAAAGCGAGGGCTCAGCTTTAGATGGAGATGTCTTTGAACCAGCACCTCGACCCACACTGAGGCGGAAGGAACATGGTGGAAGAGGGGGCGAAGGAATGTGATGGGAGAGGTGCTGTGAAATATCATCCTCTGGGCATGATGTGGCTCTCGTCTGAACTCCCAGCTGCTGTGGTTACAAAACCTGCACAAAATCAAGAGTTAAAAATACCAGTATGGATGGGGTACTCCCAATGCCTCATCCCTAGCTGAGGATCAAGTGGAAGTCGATGGCTGTTACAGAAGGGGGTTACCTTTCTTTGGGGGGTGGTATTGGTCTGCTGCCCATGCAGTGGATGACCCTACCCACATGCTTATAGGCAGCACTAATTGGATTTAGTGGAATGGAGATGAGAGATACCCTACAGGTGACTCAGGCAGAGCTGGAGGGAAGGAATAGGAAATGCAGAAAATGGATATGACCAGCATACATTGCATATGTGTATGAACTTTCAAACAATAATAAAATCAAATGGAAAGTACAATTCCAAAAATGTGGCATGTCCCATGAGGAACAAAAAAAAAATGGCACCCATGGATTTTAGGTTTCTCCTTTAGGAAGGTAAGAAAATGAGGAAGGGTCACAGCTTGCTTTCTTAGAGTGTTTGGGCTCCATCTCTTCCTGCCCCTTTCAGAGAGTCTCTGGAATTTAGTTGAATTTCTCTGTCAGCAGCAGTGTTAACCAGTTGTGAGGAAAAGCCTTCTAGCCACACAACAAAGCCTTGAGTTCCAAGTTCAACTGCTGTTATTTTAAACAGAATATTCATGCCTTGAACTTTGGGATTTTCCCAGAAGTGTCTGTACCACAGGCTTGAGTAATTGTATGAGCTCCCTGTGGGCCATTAATTCTCCACCTCTATCCCCAGGCCGTGTTCAAGGACAACCTCAGTCAAGTAAGTCATATTTTCTGTAACTGAGGAGACCCAACTTATAACTTATAATGTCTTAGTCAGGGTTTATATTCCTGCACAAACATCATGACCAAGAAGCAAGTTGGGGAGGAAAGGGTTTATTCAGCTTACACATCCACATTTCTGTTCATCACCAAAGGGAGTCAGGACTGGAACTCAAGCAGGTCAGGAAGCAGGAGCTGATTCAGAGGCCATGGAGGGATGTTTCTTATTGACTTGCTTTTCCTGGCTTGCTCAGCTTGCTCTCTTATAGAACCCAAGACCACCAGCCCAGGGATAGCACCACCCACAATGGGCTGGGCCCTACCCCCTTGACCACTAGTTGAGAAAATGCCTTATAGCTGGGTCTCATGGAGGCATTTCCTCAACTGAGGCTCCTTTCTCTGTGATAACTCTCAGCTTGTGTCAAGTTGACACACAAAACCAGCCAGTACAGACAGCAACAACCATCTGGAAAGAACTGTTCTGCTCTGTCCAGCTGCTTGTGCCCGTCCTCTGAATTTACAGCTGTCTGTCACTGGGGAAGTTCAAGGAAGAAGAATGGGCCTCTGACCAAGAGTCTGTGTTCACTCCAGCCCAAGTTGTTAGAATAAAACAAGGGCAAGGTCAAACAATTCTCTTGTGTGAGATCAACCAAATCATTCATTTTCCATGAATAATTAGTGAGAGATCTTTGCAGTTTATTCCAGATGATATAATAAGAGAGGTGATATTGGACCAGGTAAATGTAAAATAGCAGCTACCAGTGCAAGTTAGAGTGGTTATCAGAGAGGAAGTTTCCTCACACACACTTCTATCTTGTACACTATTAAAACATGTATATAGCACGGTGTCATATATATGCCTTAGCTAAATAAATCACCCATTACAATCCACAATGAGGAGCCCAATGCAATGACAAGAACAGATACTGGCAAGACCCAAGGTTAACGGAGGAGAGGAGGAAGGGTATACAATGTTATACAAAGCTGATGGGAATTGGGAGCTGCAGCAAAACTAAACTATGAATGATACAGAGAGAGTAGATACAGCAAGTAATCTATGTAAGGTACAGAAAGAAAGAGACGGAGGGAGAGAACACAGGGTCATGGGGGGAGGGATGGGGAAGGGCAAGGGGTGTACATGTAAAAGCAATCAAAATTAAACACAAAGACACAGCTTCTAAGGAAAACAAAGCTAAGAGACAATCAGCCCTTCTCTCTGGCTATGCTGCTGAAATGCAAAAGAAAAGTGGGAT
This sequence comes from Rattus norvegicus, assembly GCF_021556685.1. NCBI lineage: Eukaryota > Metazoa > Chordata > Mammalia > Rodentia > Muridae > Rattus > Rattus norvegicus. The sequence continues at coordinate 100,576,102 of NC_141546.1, forward strand.
GAGACAGGGCTCTGTGTGTGGTTCTAGCCCATTCTGTTTAGAGATTAAAAGACAAACTGAAAACGAAGAGGTGTTCAACCCTGTGAAGTGTGGGTTGCATTTAGTCCATATTAGACAAACAGAAATGACTTTCGACTTCTGGTTCTGTGAATGGGCTGTATCTGGCGATCACACTACAACCAGCTCGGTTCTCTCTAGCCTAGTAAAATCCAAATTACCAAAAGCACATTGTTTTTGCAACATCAGCCTTAGAATAAAAGTACCTGACTTGAAAAGGTTGAACCCGCCGCCCCGCCCCCCAAGTAAAATGTTTCCAACATCTACTGCAAACACATGAGCTGGAGTCTTTAATTGCCGAAGACTTTGGCTACTTCATCCCTGAAGCGATTGAAAGAATGCTATTCATGTCGACCACAAGAGGCTTAAGAGCCCGGCTCATTGCCGCATCCGCATTCTTGGATCTATCTGATAACAAGAGAGGCTGTCCAGATTCTCACTGGCTGCCTAGGTCTCAGGGCTTCTCCCACGGGTGTGCAGGCAGTGAGGTGAGTCAGCACTACCCCCAGAGCTTCTAGAAACATCTACTATTTGAGGAATGAGGAACTTGGGCACACGGGACATGAGATCAGCTACTTTTAGGGACACAATGGCTGTTGGGCTCAGTGAACTGCCAGGATAAGGACACACGGTTCCTATGTTGTCTTTGAAATGCTGGCCCCACAGGGATTATTGGAGACACATTTTCCCTAAGGTCCTCCAAGGGAGAGAAGAATCACTTGTTTTCCACAAGTGCAGATAGTTTTAGAAAGCTGGCCTTCCCAAACAGCTCCCTTCCTCCCAGAAGTTAAGTGTGTCCTCAGGTACCAGGTTTCCTGTGGTCTTCAGATTATAGAAGTCTCCCCTTTAAAAGAGACATCTGCTCTGGTCTGAGGCTCAGATATTGAGATGGAAATAATCTTGTAGCTATTTGGCTATGTTTAAAGTTTTCAGATTTTATAAATCATTTCTTTGGGCATAGACCATGTGTCCTAGGTTTCATGCTGTTCATGCACATGTGAATATCAAGGGGTTCGTCAAATCGTGAGATGTCCTTGTTATAAATGAAGGATAAAGAAGGAAAAGGAAGGGAAAGAGGGAAGACATAATCTGTCAGTTTTTGTGGCTATGAGAGTGTACATGTGTTTGTGTGTGTGTGTGTGTGTGTGTGTGTGTGTGTGCGTGCGCGCGCGCTCGAGTGCATGTGGAAACCAGAGGACAAACTCCTGTGTGAGTGTCCTTGCATGCTATTCACTTCTGTTTATTTATTTTATCTATTTTGTTATTTGAGACAGGGTCTTTCACTGGCCTAGAACTACAAAAGTAGGCCAGGCTTGCTCTCTAGTGAGCCCCAGGAATCTGCCTGCCCCATCATCCACCTCAGGGTTGAGATTACAAATTCAGGTCAGTTTTGCCATCCTGCTTGGTGGTTTGCACTGGGAACTGTTAGGGTTTAAATCTCAGCCCATGCCCAGACAGAACACATCAAGCCAACATGGTTCAACTTGGAGAGGTTTAAATGAGAGAAGAAGAGGAGGGGAGGGGAGGGGAGGGGAGGGGAGGGGAGGGGAGGGGAGGGGAGGGGAGGGGAGGGGAGGGGAGGGGAGGGGAGGGGAGGGGAGGGGACGGACCATGGGCACATGGAGGGAAGGTGGGGGGATGGAGAGAGAAGGGACAGGGATAGAGGGGAAGAGAGAAGTAAGAGGAAGAGGAAGGGGCAAGCAGCCCCTTTTATAGTGTCAGGCACAGCTGACTGTTGCCAGGCAACTGTGGGGCGGAGCATACCCTGTAGTTCCCAGGTAGCTGTGGGGGTGGAGCTTAGACAGAATACCAACAGGAACTCAATGTGTAATACACCCACCAATGGAGGACATTTCTCATCCAATCCACCATGCCTGGAGGATCCAGAGTCACCCCAAACAAACTACCGCCACGGTTGCCTCCTGATTGCCAGCCGAAAATGATAAGGTCCTATGGCTGAAAAGACAACCACACGCTTTGACGACAGGAAAACAGAGACATCGGTCTTGAACGGAGCGTAGGCTCTCTCCCTGCTGGTAGCTTCCATCGTGCTGGAAATCACTACCCGGGCTGGAAAAGAGAGATCCACGACTTTATCCGGGACCAGATGCTGTCTGCTACAATCCTTACCTGCTGGTGAGCTGTGCCTGCTGGTGTAATAGTGGTGTAACTGTTTATGGGAGTAAACAATCGCTCTCTCGAACAGATTTGAGGCCCGCTCCACAGGAAGGAACTCATACCTGATACTATCTATGGATCTGTGCTGCTTGCAACCCTGGTGAGAGAGACATCTTACTGCAGTCGGTAGTTGCTATAATGCAGACAGTTGCTGCTGTTAGAAGTGCTGAGAATAAAAGGTGAGCGCTCAGCGTGAAAGCAACATCACTCTACAGGTTCAGGGAGCAGCACAGAGGAGCTGGTGTAAAGAAAGTAAGACTCAGAGGGTAGTGTGGAGGGGAGCTCTGAAATTCTGTCCTCCGGACACACCAAGGCTGGTGTACACATGAGCCCAAGCTTCTGTAGTTACATGCACAAAATACAGACAGTCAAATAAGTACAGCATGGGAAGAGGGGGCTCCAAGGCCCTGTCTGGGGAGCTGTTAACAGTTGATGGCTGCTGGGACAAGGAGAGACACTTTTCTTTGAAAGTATGCCCACTGGTAAGTTGCCCCTGCCCCGGGGGATGGCCCCAGAACCATCCTCATGGCTTCTCACTAACTGCAAGTCAGTAGGTAAATAAACAACTAAAGGGAGACATAAGGTTAGGGCAGAGACGTGACAAAAGGCTTCTGGGAAGTGTCGAGGCCCGGATATGGGGTGGATTTGATCAAGATACCTGTATGAGGTTTTCAAAGAACAAATAAAAATGTCCTATAGAGAAAGAAACTACTACTTTTCCAGTGAAACCAGTTTCAAGCATTTCCTTAATTTTTAGTCTTCTGGTTTTACGAGCTTTAACCTTTTCCCACCAAATGTTCCTATTCGTACAACTCCATGTTTGTTGATATGTTTAAACGGCTCTTGAGATGTGCGGATACTCTGGTCATTGTTGGGCTTCTCTAATGAGATAGCCAGAAACAGATGGTAGCCAGCAGAAGAAATGTCTTCCCCCAGTTTGTGGAGGGTTGGAAGTCTATGATCAGGGTGCTGGTACATTCCTCTCTGAGGAGGGCCTGCCTCCCAGTTCACTGGTGGCCTTCTTCTCTGTCCTCACAGAGAGATTCCTGAGTTCTCTTCTACATCACCCTGGACCCCGTGGTGAGGGCTCATCTTGTGTCACCTAGCTAATGCCAAGTCCTCCCTCCAAGTTCCATGACACTGGGATCAGTTGGAGGGAGTGACTGTGTCTATTCAATTGTCCTCCCCGAAAACTCACAGAATCGGGAAGATGAAGCTTCAAACCTGTACAAACAAATGCTTTGCCCAGAGCCGAGGTGTTAGCAAAGAAAGGAAGGAACTGGCAGGATTCTTAGCACAGAAATGGTTTGAGATAAGTTGTGACCACTTGTCCTGTTCTGTCTGGTGGTGATGGTGGGAGCTGTGGCTTTCTCTAAATATTGTTTGGCTCTATTGCTTCTCCTCAAGAGGGCAAGGCCATGAAGAAAAGCAGGGAGGAAAGGAAAAGGGGAGAGGAAAGGGGGAAGGGAGGGGAAGGGAGGAGAGAAGAGGGGAGAGGAGGGGAGGAGAGGAGAGGAGAGGAGAGGAAAGGAGAGGAGAGGAGAGGAGAGGAGAGGGGAGGGGAGGGGAGGGGAGAGGGGGGAAGGGAATGAAAGGGGAGGGGAGAGGGGAAGGGAGGAGAGGAGAGGAGAATAGAGAAGAAGGAAGGGGAGGGGAGAGGAGAGGAGAGGAGGAGAGGAGAAGGAAGAGGGGGGAAGGGAGGGAAAGGGGAGGGGAGAGAGGGGAAGGGAGGAGAGGAGAGGGAAGAAGAGGGGGAGGGAGAGGAGAGGAGAAGGGAAGAGAGGAGAGGTCAGGAGAATAGAGAAGGGAGGGGAGGGGAGAGGAGAGGAGAGGAGAGGGAAGGAGAGAAGGGAAGGAGGGAGGGAAGACAGGAGGGAGAGAGTGGGGAGGGAGGATCATACCTTATTCTCAAAAGGTATAGAATAAACAAACAACTCAGTCAGATCAGTGGAAGGAGGTGCCAAGTCTAGAGACAGGGCTTTCCCAGGCACCAGCTGGTAGGCAGCCCTGTGGCAATGCCTAGTGCTGATCTGGCCTTGGCTGAGACAGCGTCTGCTGAATAACTAGGCTGACCCCAGAGCCAAGAGCAGCAGCCCTGCTGCAGAAGACGCCCCAGGGATCACTTCTGCTGACTCCAATTTTTCCTCAGGGATTTAGAAAACAAATGAAGCTCTGAAATGTGGGGCCACTGGGCATCTATTAGGAGAGCAACGCAACGTGTCTCTTTGTTGTTTTCTTCATAAACATAATGAATTCGGTCCAATCTGGGGGCCCAGCGTCGTGATCGATGCAGAACTAACTCCCTTTGGAAGGAATTTCTCGGGGTTGGGATGGGGGTTGTTCAGCAGGCCCAGAGAAACGAAAAAACTGAGAAAAAAAGGATAATAAGGAAGAAAAATGCATTTAGGCATATATTTCTTAATGAAATACAGATGCGAACAAATTTCCATGCCAGCTAGTCCGCTGTGGAAGAACAGGAGGAGCTCAAGGTAAACGACCAAGAAAATGACTCATCTGGGCAGGAATAAGGAAAGAGATCAAGTGTTCCTGAATTATTAGTAACTCAAAATTCCAGCCGCATTCAGCGGCTTCAAAGCAGCACTCTGCAAGTTCTGACCTCTGGTGAATGCCTGACCCAGCGATGACTTTGGGTAACCAGAGCCAGGATATTCTGGAGAATGTTTAACATGTCTAGCCCACATATATTTGTTCACTTTTTTTAAGATCTAGAAATATGTTAACTATTTCAGAAACTAAAGTAGATGTTGGAAGAAGAATTTTCCCTGTTTGTCACTTCATTGCTACCCGAACAAGATATTTAATGGATGCTTATAGGAAGAGAGGCAGCGAGCCGTGTCCTTGGTACATTACAAATTAGATAAGAAACAGCTACCTCTTCTGCACACTTACAGTGTAAAAAGCATAGACATGAAAGGGAGGAAAAAGAGAGAGAAAGAAAGAAAATTATATAAGCCTTTGGGATTCAAGTACACACCTCCACCCCTCATCACGACAGGATCCCATACATTTTAAAGATTCATTTTTTTTCTATTTTTAGTTATGTGTATCTGTGTCTGTGTGTGGGTGTGCATTTGAGGCACATTTGAGCAGGTGCCTACAGTACCCTGAAGAAAGTTAGGATCCACTGGAGCTGGGGTTGGGAGTGTCAATTCTGGGAACTGAAGTAAGGTCTCTTCGGAGAGCAGGAAGCACTCTTTAACTGCTGAGCCATTTCTCCAGCCCAGCATCTACGTTTTAACCAACACCAAACAAACTTGGCTAAAGTCAATGTAGAAACCACAGTGAAGGCACACTGAGTAGACACAAATAGACACTGGACCAGGCTGGTCCATGTACACATCAATAGCATTTGTTCAAAGTGCAGACCACTCAGAAAAGTTATTTTCTTCTAGACGTTGGGTAACATAAAGCCATGGTGACTCTGCAATCGAAAGTGTTTACTTTGTGTTTTGACATGGAGTTTTGTATTTCCATAGGTGATTCCTTATAGACAGAGATTTGCTATTATGGATAACTGAGACTTGTAAGATTTTGCTTATTTGAGGAATTCTTGCCTTGGGTCTTTATTACCCTAGGGTTTCTGTTCTCTCAGAGCAACACTGGCAGAAGTGCATGTGGCCATCTGTCCAGCTGCTTCCTCAGCCAATTTCTCTAGTCATCTGTGATGAATGAAAGCCGTGAACTTCACATAGAGAGAAGCCTATCAGCAGACATTGAAGGCAGGAGCCAAGAATGGCAGCTTTCAATCACGAACACAATGGAGATTCTCAGTGCAGCGTAGCCACTGGTCCGTCTCACTAAGAAGAAGCTCAGTTCACAGCTCAACCAGATAGATTCAGGGGCTCTACTTCCAATTGCGTCCTCTTCTACCGCATGTCATGGCCTGGAACCATGTGTTGCCTTCCTTGAAGGGAGGAATGATGACACTGGGAAGAGACCATGAAACTCAGTCCTTCCCTTGTCATAAACAGTTATGGGGCATTTATGAGGACTAAGGGAACTGATCTAGGTTATACCCATGAACAAACTCAGGGTCTGGGGATGCTGTTGACAAACTCTTTCTGCAGAACACCCTTTATCGTGCATAGTCTTTAGCTATCTTGTGAATTAAAGAGTTTCTTAAGTTGAAGATGAAATGCCACCATTGCACCATTATATATCCTCCATTATATACCCATCCATAATAAATGGCCAACATGTCATTAGGAATCTTACTGGCAAGCAAGCAAGGGACAGAGCATTCAAACACTCAAATGCTCTGCAACATAGGTCGGCCTCAAAATCATCACAGGACTCGAGTTCCATGACTGTCCAGAAAACAAGATCCAGTGAGGTGAACACTAAATTATTACTTTCTTTGTGTTACAATAGCATTAAAGGAAAGCCGTCGTCTCTCAAAAACCACACTCCACCTCCCGGTAGAGATACACTTTTGTTAGCTAAAGAGTTAATCCTGGTGGGTCAGCCAATTGTCTGATCAAGAGACCAGTCCTCCCAAAGGTGGGCCAATCATCTGGCCAGGAGAGCGGTCCTTCCAAAGGTGGGCTCCCCTTACACCCCCACAAAGAGAAAGGGGAAGAACTATCCACTTAATGAGATAATGCACTTTTCCTTCCCAGAATTCCTGCCCCACAACACAGTCCTTATAAGCCATTATGAGGCTCAACAGGCCTCATGAGATGAGACTCTTTCCACCTCACTTCTCTTTCTGACGCTACCCTGAACTTTCCCATCTTTCTCCAAGGCTTCCCTGTCCTAGTTCACCATGTGGTAACCTCCTTGCCCTGTGTCCACATGCTGAGATCTGAAGCCTGCCTGCACTACCGTTCTTTTTTATATTCTAATAAAATCATCCTGGAGCTTCTGTTTGAATCTGTTTTATATTAATGAGACTAAGAACCCCAAGAAAGGACAACCCCCCGCCCCCACTTAGTTGGCTGTAGTGAGTAAGTAACCTACTGGTCCTGGGAACATCAGGAAAAAAAGCCACAATGAGCAGACTGCTCACGGGGAGTGAGTAAGAATTAGAGTAAACTTAAAATCATTTACTACACAGACATGGGGGAAAGGACTAGAAATGATATCAGTCTTTGTCTACATGTAAATTTGGGTCCCTAAATTGAAGACAGACTTCCAATTTGACAGAGAGAGATATACCAAAAGTCAAAATCAGAACAAAGAGGAGAAAGAAAGAAAAGTCAGGGTTTGGAGCTTTAAAGATAGGAGGCTAAGTCTTTGACAGGTTTGGAAGAATAATACTTTTACAGAATTAAAAGAGAAATTTTAAACTTAAAACCCCCCAAACAAAAGTAACTCTTTTTATCTTTATTTAAATGAGGATCCTTTCTGTAAGCCTGACTCTGGCGTCCTCTGGCTTGAGAAAAAGAGGCAGCTCTTCTGCCGACTGGTCAGTTTCTGCACATTACCACACACTAGTAAAAGCTCCTTAAGTCGGTGAAAACATCAGTTTGCTTTGGGCATGAATTTAGCGTGAAAATTCTCCCCCAGCCTCAGAAGTGGCTGTGAGCCTCTGCAGCCTCAGACTTATACTTTATTCCTGGGCGAATGCATTCAGTTCCCATCAGAAAGATTCAGCTAATTCTTTTGTCTGTTCCTTACACATCACCTGCCCTCACAGCCTCCTTGGAAGATCCCTGACTTCAGGAACCCAAGAGCCTGACTCAGGCACCACCCACACTCGGTTCAAAAGAGGGTAGCACCCAAAATTGACCTAGAATGAATGAGGAATGAAGAGATTTTCATAGGTAGGCATGTTTCTATCAATAAACCTGACAGGGTTCTAGACCAAAGAACAGACAGTAGAGTTTACATTCTAAGTCAGAATTTCTCAGTGTCCACACTGTCGACATTTTAAGCCAGGTAAGTCCTTGTTATGTTCCTTGATGAGAACCATTGGTCCAAACTGAGTGAGTGATAATGGTACCTAGGAGTCAGAATACTGGGACACTGTCCTTATCAAAATGAAAGCATCAAATGTGCATGCACTTGTGTGTGTGTGTGTGTGTGTGTGTGTGTGTGTGTGTGCGTGTGTGTATACCAGTAGTAGTTTCAGTAGTTTAGAAATCTCTACAATGTATTTTAATGAAATTCATACTCCCTCCTAATTTCTAAAGCCACACCCCCTTCCCTTTCCAACTAACTTTGTGTCTTAAAGTCTCATCAAGGCCAACGCATACAGCCTAAATATTTTTGGATGGGTGGTCTTCCACTGGAACATGGGCAATTTTTCAGGGCCTATAGTTTTAGAGAAAACTGATCCTTCTTCTGTCAGTTAACAATTGCCAGGAGCTCCTCATGTAGGGGCTGGAACATTTCCCCCATCCCCTCCCACCCCCAAACAGGGATTTGGTCATCTATTTTAATAACATCGTTTTATTGTAATGACCCCACAAGTGAAAATATCACACAACCAGATTAAGATAGTCATTCAAGCAAAAACGCGCCCAGTCCCAAACTCTATGCATCTCAGTGGACCTCTGTACAGTTAAAATGGCCATTCCGAAGCCATGACGCTACACTCTGGGTTTTTTCACCTTCATGGTTTATTGTGTTTTAAAGCATTTAGCACACAACCAAACTAACAAGCAAACACAACAAAACCTGTAACCATTTAAATCAGTAAAACACTTAGGTTCAGGTCCTCATCCATGACTCTGTCCTCGTTCATGACTCGTGTCCTCTGCCTGTGTTCTATCCTTCCTCACCCCCCATCATTCTTTGTCTCCTTTCTATGTGTAATCCCATACCCATACTTGGAGCTGTTTTTATATACTCATGAACAGATTATGATAGGATCCACATAAGAGGGAGAACATGTCATTGCTGCTGCTGGTTTCTCTAAGTTCGGGTCACCTCTGGATAGCTTCCATTATCAACTTGGCACAACCTACGATCACCTGGGAAGAAAGCCTGGACGAGGGATTGATTATCTGCCTCCCTTGGCCTATGAGCATATCTATGACAGCTTGTCTTAAGTTCATCAAAGAAGACCCATCCCACTGTGGGCAGCACTACTCCCTAGCAGAGGGGTCCTGAATTGTATAAGGGAAGAGAACTCAGGCTAAGAACATGAAGGTGAATGGGCATGCATGCATTCCTCTCTCTCTCTTCTCTCTCTCTCTCTCTCTCTCTCTCTCTCTCTCTCTCTCTCTCTCTCACTGTAGGTATGATAGGACTAACTGTTTCAAGTCTCTGATGCCTTGACTTCCTTCCCATGATGGACTGGAACCTGGAACTATAAGCTAAAGTGAACCCCTCCCCTAAACACACACACACACATACACACACACACACACACACACACACACTCACACACTCACGCACACAAGCTACTTTTTCATAGGCTGTTTTATCACAGTCGCAGAAGGGAAACCAGAACACCACTTAAGCTATTTCGTTCGGTAGATTGTAAACCCATGGTTACAGGCCTTCTTACTGAAAGAACCCCAACACTGCCAAGTACATCAAATGCAGTCTTAAATTTCCTTTTCACAACAACCTGATATAACCAATGTGCAGGTGTCATAATGTTGGGAAATAAAGTCAGCCAAAGATCATCAAAGCATCAAAGCATCTTAGCCCAAACGTTCTTCTCAAAATACATGCTTTTGATCACTTAATTATGTTTTTTTTAAAGTTAGCTGGACTCGGAGAGTCACCGAGTATCACCCTTAGATCTAGATGCAACTCACTGTTTCTGAGAACATCTGACCAGAGAAGAGATGACTCAGTGCCAACACATTCCCACTGTAGGAAGAGACTTTGAGCCTCCTTGACTGGAGGTGAGTCACTGGGAATAGATTCAAGCAGGCGGAAGGAAAATCTATGTTTCGCAAGGGTAGGCAATGCTTTCTTCAATTATTCTTTCAGATTGCAATCCTGGACAAAAGATATATTTTACAGAGACATAGGATGGAGTTCTACAACCATTCCACGTAGAGCCTATCGAAGAACAGCAGTGGGAGAGAACAGGCCCACGACGGAGAGACGGCTTTTCTGGGAAAAGGTGAAGCAGAGTCATAGGGGAAGGGAGCGCCATCACACTCTGGTTTGACACTCTGGGGCCGAACTAAAGAAAACATTTCTGGCATATTTTTAAACTTATGGTGCCAAGCGGACCCTGCTGGGTCACATGGACAAGCTTGCAATCCAATAAGAGTCAGAAATGCAGACAAAAAACACCCTGGGAAAGTTGCTCTGCTCACGGCAGACGAGAACACCAAGCGGGTCCCCCTATCCAGCCTATAATTAAGATGAAAGGCATGTTTCCCTCCAATTTGCCATCCAGTGGCATGGGGAACATTCCTTCCTGGCTGCCGTGGCCCAATTCCTCTAATACAACACATTTCCTTAAGGGAAGAAAAGGGGCGGGGGGGGGGGTAAAGTACACATTTTCACTCCCGTAAGTGTGTTCGTAGGATGAGCTATTTCAGTTTCAACTATTTTTAACTCAGTTCAAAGAAAATATTTTTGAATTGCTCATTTCTTACAGGAACTAAAGCATAAGGCTGCCTGTCTGCAAAGTCTTGTTGGCTCCAGGTGCCCATTGGTTTGGTTGATGCCAATGCCTGTGATGGGTCAGCCTCAGAAAGATTGGATGGTAACATAGGTGCCCAGAAGGTCATGTGATGGGTCAGCCTCAGAAAGATTGGATGGTAACATAGGTGCCCAGAAGGTCACCTTTCCTTCCCTGTGGATTGATGCTTCTATGCAGGTGACGGTGGGCACAAGATAAGGCAGGGCCTATGCTTGGGCAGTGAAAAAGTAAGGCAGGCACAGAGTTTTGGAGAGGGGGAGAAGGATGACCCACCCCCATGTGGCTTTAAATAGCCACAGGTAGCTATGAAAATCATATAAGGGATGGATAATTATAGGACAATTTGTCTTATCTAGGTGGGCAGTTTATATCAATATCAATGTATTTATTGTGTTTGTGTTTATTGACAATACTGTGTCAAGGTTGAGTTTATTGTGTGGATGTTTTGTGGAGTGAGAATTTACTGATATAAATCTGACTGATAAATTACAAGCTTCGAGAGCTTTGATTTTTACTGGAACACTGGGAATTGTGACAATACCCATAGTGGGTAGATGCTGGGGATGTGAGCACAGTTCAAAGCAAGAGAACCACGCGAGATAGGTGGTTTCTGTATGGGACTGGTGTGGCAGTGACCCGCCTTGGGAACTAGATGGATGGTGACTGATGGAGACCACAGGAGGGCATCAGATCCCCTGAGCCAGAGTTGCAAGTAGCTGTGAGCTGTCTGACTTAGGTGCTGGGAACCAAATTCAAGTTACCTCAGAGTACAGCAAGTGCCCCTAACTGCTGAGCCATCTCGACAGCTTGGGTAACTTATTTTTCAACTAAAATAATGTTTTTATGCATGTAGGTGTTTTGAATGCATATGTGTACACCAAATGTGCCTGCAAAGGTCAGAAGAGGGCATGGGATCTACTAGAACTGGTTACGGACATGTAATTCATGAAGTAGCAGCCATGTGGATACTGGGAATAGAATTTGCGTCCTAAGGAAGAGTAGTAGCCAGTCCCCTTAAGCACTGAGCCATGTCTCCAGCCCAGAAAAAAACATTATTCAAAGGAAATTATTTCACTTATAGATCAGCATGATATGAGATATAAATTCAGTATCGTTGTTCCTCTATGATGGTGGTGCAATACGAAAGCCCACAAAGCGAACTATTCCACCCCCGAAGAAAGCATATGTTAGAGGGTTTCGTTCAAAACGTATGGCTCTGAACAAAATAGGATGTTTCTACAGTGGCCACATTCCATCTCCTCAAGGAGAACCGCCATTCGGTGAACAATTATGCAGTTTCTAATTTGCACATGAAAAAGTAAACCTTGCATGTTGAAGTCTGGGCTTTGGTGGGGGGGTTTGACACAGAGAAGGAATCCACTGTACGTATGCTAGCGCCACCCTTACTGAGTGCAGACCCACTAATACGTCTTCCTGGCGCATCCGGAGCCACAGGTCAATGGAATGAGGAGAGCCTGCTAGCCGCCAGCCCCGCGTTATTATTCCGTGTCTGAAGGGAACAGGCTGCGTCTCCTCAGACCATGGAGCTCTACTTGTCCTCTGAGATTGCCTGCTGCACGCAGACGCGGAAATAACAAAAACAACCCTCCCACCTGCTTCGGCCCACCCCTGGGTGAGTCAGAAGTCTCCTACTCACACCCACCCATCGTCTGGGGCTGGGAGACCACCAGTCACCGAACCATGAGCTGTCGGGAATTCCCAGACAGCCCTTCTGAGGATGAGTTATTCCTGTGTACTCACTCTCCAGCGTCCATCTTCATAATTTTGACCAGTAATATATAGGAGAGAGAAGTTGGGAGGGAAGGAGAGATGGAGGGAGGGAGGGAGAGAGAGAGAGATTGTTTCATTTTAAGATGCATTTTATACAAGGTATTATTCACCAAGTGGCTTTAGTGGGGTTAACCTTTAATAAGTTAATTATGTAAGAAGCAAGGCAGGACATGATGGCGCAGGCAGGCCTGTAATCCTAGTTACTTAGGAGAAGGAGGAAGAGGAGGAAGAGGGGGAGGAGAGGGAGAGGGGGAGGGGGAGGAGGAGGGGGAGGGGGAGGGGGAGGAGGAGGAGGAGGAGGAGGGGGAGGAGGAGGAGGAGGAGGAGGAGGGGGAGGAGGAGGAGGAGGAGGAGGAGGGGGAGGAGGGGGAGGAGGAGGAGGAGGAGGAGGAGGAGGAGGAGGAGGGGGAGGAGACCAGAGGATTACAAGTTCAAAGCTAGCCTAGGCTAGAAATTAAGCTCAAAGTCAACAGGGGCAACGCAGTAAGACTGTTTCAAAAGAAAGAGAGAGCTCACTATGGCTCAGTGGCAAATGTTTGTCTAGCCTATACGAGGTCGTGGGTTCAATCTCTAGCCCGGACAGTAAAGGGTTAGAGGACAATATGAGAACATTATCTGTTCTTTTCAGTTACCGATCATCACAAGGGGGCAATGACAACAAAAGTGTTATGTGAAATGTCAGTTATGAGCCATTGGGGAAGGATAGACAGGGGTTAGAGCTAGACTGGTGGTTACAGTAGGTTAGGGCTAGTCCTGGGACTACTGAGGGACTGGGGCTAGCACACCAAGCAGAAAGATTCGGCAAATCCCTCTGCCCGGGTATGAATTCCAGCTCCTATTGGCTGCAGCACAAAACAGCTTCAGCTCCTATTGGTGGGAGCACAACGCAGCTCCAGCTCCTATAGGCGGCAGCACAAAGCAGCTCCAGCTCCTATTGGTGGGAGCACAACGCAGCTCCAGCTCCTATAGGCGGCAGCACAAAGCAGCTCCAGCTCCTATTGGTGGCAGCACAATGCAGCTCCAGCTCCTATTGGCTGCACCACAATGCAGCTACAGCTCCTATTGGCTGTAGCACAAAGCAGCTACAGCTCCTATTGGCGGCAGCACATACCACGATAAGAAAATTCCTTTCTGCTCAGGCTCATTGCTCCTAAAGTATACAAAGCTGTTCATTTATAAGGACAATTGAGGCTCTCCCTGGCTCACATCGATAAAATTCAAATTCACACGCATCCCTGTGAGCAGTGTCTAGGCTGGCCGCAGCCCAGCAGTGGCGGCTTTTAAGGCAACTGCACTTAGCCGGCCTGTGCTGCAATTCCTGCCTTCAACGGGCCCAGGAGCCTTCAGCCACCCAGCTGCAGTAAAGTTCCCTTGGTCCAGGAAGGAAGAGAGAGAGAATGAAAACGGGGACCTCCTAATGCTTCTGAGAGCAAACCCTCTCCAGCAGCCAGACCACCCTCTCAGTAGGAATGTGATTGAAGCATTCAGGACAATTGATTGTGGTTACACGGAGTAAACTTGAAGATCTCTTCCAACCCTGCAAGCTTATGAGCTGGCTTAGCTCCAAGAGCTTGTATAACAAGAGGATGACTTTGTGACCTTTGAATGAATTCGAAAGAGGCTTCAAAACTGTATCCGAATCAGATGGACGTTAGAAATCAAAACTCCACATTTCAAATCATCATCACCACCACCACCATCATCGTCGTCTCACCATCATCACATCGTCATCACCAAAGAAAAGAATCAAAGACAGTTTTCCTCTTGCTAGTGGGGCACTATGAATTTCGTTTTTATATAGGCCACCTACTTAATTTATGTTTTTCTCAACAATCGATTCTCACAATCACTTAGGGGGGAAAAAAAAACCCAACAACACTGGGCTAACAATTTCGTAGCACTTTGAGATGTTTGGGTCTTGAAAGAGGAAGTCTAGATCAAGAAAATAGGCAATTAAGGGGTTGGGGATTTAGCTCAGTGGTAGAGCGCTTGCCTAGCGAGCGCAAGGCCCTGGGTTCGGTCCCCAGCTCCGAAAAAAAAAAAAAAGAAAAGAAAATAGGCAATTAAAAGGTCCCAGTCCTCAGAAAAAAAATTATTTCTGATGAGGGGTGTTCACAGGGAGAAATTTTCGAGCTTTTCCCAGTTTTCTTGGAATATTATTGTTTGAAGAGAGGAAGCAATGGAGGGGAGCGCAGATATTTTTATTTTATTTTATTTTTTTATGGAAGTAGAAAGAGGAGCATCCTCCCAAAAGTGTGTGTGGAATAAAACCTATCGTTACTGTGTGTGCAGTTTTCTTCGTTGTTGTTGCTGCTGCTGTTGTTGTTGTTGCTGCTGCTGCTGTTGTTGTGCATTCATTCGTTCATTCATCCAGTAGGAATGCAAGCTTTCCGTGCCTCGACCAAAATACCCAAGATAAGTAACTTAGAAGAGGGAAAGGTATTTAGGCTCATTATCTCAAAGGTAAGTTCATGATCTGCTGAGCCACTGAACTGGGGTCTATGAGCTAAAGCAGACATTATGGCAGAGCGCTAGAGGGTAGAGCAGAGATGCTAAACTCACGGTGAGCAGGAGAGGGCCAAGCCCGCATATACCCTGTGAATGTACTACCCAACAACCCTACTTCTACAAGGCCACCTAGCTCCTAAAAGTTTCATCTATTCCTGAGGGCCCCACAGGCTGGCCTTTAGCACACAGGCCTTTAGCAGACACATTAAGGCCAAACTGCAGTAGACTGCATAGGAGAAACAATGGTGGAACTGACCTTGATGGCCATAGCTGACATGTAGTGGTATATATCACCCTTGGCACGAGCAGCCGTGATACAGGTAAGGTTTGGTTGATTTTTAAAAGTGGAAGAAAGTCATAAGCATCCTCAGGATAAATTGATATGCATTTAAAACCGGCGAGATGGTTGCTGAAAAGCAACCAGACTTGGAGTTGTAAGAACCAGGATGAACTTGGCATTTGGGAACACAGAGCATTCCAGCCTTGAAGCAAACCCCACCGGGGTTGGCGTGGCGAGCACAGGAGAAAGGAGAGACATGAACGAGGGTAGAGGAGAACAGGGGGTGAGATTTCCCAAGCTTGTGCCAAGACAGGGCTGTTACCAGGTATCTGTCCACAGAAGCCCTGTGCCAAGCTGGGAGAATGTCTGTCAGAGACTGGGAACAGAGAAGAAAGGCGGGAGCCTGGAAAGTAGGTCAACACAGTGACTCACTTTGGAGGGGCTGAGCAGGAGACCAGCCACAGCATGACCAAAGGTGGAAGGCCAGGGAGTCAGAGTGGAAACATGGTGTTGATGGGTTGGCATGAGAATGTGCTGGAAACTACCCCTTCCCTGCAGCAAGCCCTCTCTGCTGCCACTTCCCTGACAGCTGGAGCCCAAGCAGCAGTTAGGCAGGGCAGTTAGATGGTATATGTAACTGTCTCTCTGTGTTCTCTCTCTCCCCCCTCCCCTCCTCTCTCTTTCCATCTCTCTGTCTCTTTGTGTGTGTGTGTGTGTGTAAGTGGAGGGGTTTGTGTGTATGTATGAGTCTGTGTGTGTATGTGTGTGTATGTGTATGTATGGTACATATGTGTACACAAGCATATAAGCACATAAGGTCCTGATAATAATGTAGACTGTAATTTATCTGCTGCTTTCTCCTTGGTGTTCTTAAGACAAGATCTCACACTGGTCTTGACCTTACCCATTAGGCTGGTTGGCCATCAAGCCCTATCTCAACCTCTGAGGACCGGGATTACAATCACAAGACACAACACCCAGACTTTTTATATAGGTTCTGGGGCATTGAACTTAGTTCCTCTTGCTTGCACGGCAAGGACTTTGCTACTGAACTCTCTCGACAGCCCACACCGAGTCCATTTTATATGACGTCACCAAATGAGATCCATGCCAAATCGACTCGAATTGAACAAATAGGTATTGAGTTGGTACTGTGTCAGGCTGAGGAACTACTGAGACCACAGACAGCCCCAAAGTCTGGCTTAGATGTGTCTAGCCATGACGAGGCATGACAGTGAGTCACCAAATAGCAAGCTATGGGGAAAACTGCTGTAGATATTTTTACAGGTTGCTTTTTCTTTTCATTGCTGAAGAATACCATAAAGAATGGGAGACAGTCTATGGTCAGTGAACCTGGCAGCTTAAAAGTAGTAGAGTTCACTGAATGCCAAGCTCCCTGTGGTCTGAATACAGTGAAGTGAGGGAATACAGAGAAAAAGGAAAATCAATTCCCTTATTCTTTGAGGGGTAAACAGGGGTCTCAGCCATAAGTGACTTACCAACAGGGGCCTGGAATTCTCAGGAGGCTCCACCCTTAGAACTGTGAGCCTCTGGAGAGGTGAGCCAGTCCCCAAAGGTCTGCCCTAAACACAAACACGCTCAAGCCACGATAAATGACTCAGCAGATTGTACTGACAAATATGTATAAAGACTTATTTGTAGCAATTATAATTAAAGAATTATAGAATTAAAGAATTATATAATTAAAGAATTAAAGCCATGGATTTGAGAGAAAGTGAAGATACAGGATGAATAGGAGAGAGGAAATTGGAGGGTGTGGGACTGAGGTAAATATGGTTGTCACATATAAAGTTTTCAAAAAGCAGTTATTTTTTTTAAAAATAAGTTAGAAACCAGAAGCTTCTCTACACCATCATTTTATACAGAGCTGTATACGTGTGTGTGTGTGTGTGTGTGTGTGTGTGTGTGTACTTTTAGCCTCTTCTCTTACTCATAAAGGTACACTTGATTCAAATGAAAAAAACCTGCAGACTTAGCAGGAGCATCAGTGTTTCAGTCTTTCCTTACCTGGGCCAACTAGGGATAGTGGAGAGCCCAGATGGAGGAGAGAGACTCATCCCAGCTTTCTCTCTTCACTGAATTTGGAAGTTCGAGGAATGAATGCCTTTGGTGATTCGGAAGTCCTTATCTTAGTCAGAGTTTCTATTCCTGAACAAAACATCACGACCAAGAAGCAGGTTGGGGAGGAAAGGATATATTCACCTTACACTTCCACACTGCTGTTCATCACCAAAGGAAGTCAAGACAGGAACTCGCACAGGGAAGGAACTTGGAGATAGAGGCTGATGCAGAGGCCATGGTAGAATGCCGATTATTGGCTTGCTTCCCCTGGCTTGCTCAGCTTGCTTTCTTATAGAACCCAATATTATCACCCACAATGGCCCTTCCCCTCTAGATCATTAAATGAGAAAATGCCTTACAGCTGGATCTCATGGAGGCATTTCCTCAAGAGAGGCTCCTTTCTCTGTGATAACTCCAGCTTGTGTCAAGTTGACACACAAAACCAGCCAGTAGAGTTCTTCACCTATAAAAAGTGAATTGCAGCAGACTCAACCTCAACCTTATCAGGCAGTTGCAAGGATTTGATGTGTTAACAAGAACTCAGGATAGGATTCAGCATGTATTTGGGATGCCAGAGTACTAGATATTGTTTGTTGAAGACTGGGACTAGAACCATAAAGTCTTGGCATGTAACTCAGTATGAACAAGGAAGCTGTCAAAGAACTCACTTTCTGGTGACTGGAAAAGGCAGCTGAACAAATGGATAGAAATGTGTTACGGTAACCCGCAGGAGGAACAGAGACGGGCAGGAGGGTGGTGAGGGAGCAGTGGTGATAATTACCTTAGACACAAGGCAGTGAGAGCAGCAAGTGATTATTAGTGAGCAAGCCTGGGAGCTCTGGGACAAGGGAGAACGTCTAGTGACTGTCACATCAAAATGAGAAGACAGGACTGTACTATCGATATCTTACCAGGTCCAAGAGGCATGTTTGAAGTTGAATGTGTTACAGTGAAAGAGGAACTCTAGTTCTTAATCCAACAGCGAGATTTACAGCTGTGTATCCGATGACTCTGCAAGTCAAACTGCCACCACCCGAGTTAGTATCGTCTCCTGCCTAAAGGTCTTAGAAGTCATTGCCTTACCTAGGCTCCCGTCACACCCCTCCCCCCCACCAAGGACATACGTTTCCATACAACAGCAAGAAACAGAAGGTAAATCACCAGACTGAATGGCCTCCGGAGGTTTGCTACTGACTGTGCTCAGTGTGAACACGTCCCTCACAGGTTTCTCAGGCCTCACAGGTTCTAGCTATTGATCTCCTTACCTAAACCTTTCCTATAAAGCTTTTCCACACTTGCTCCCTAGCCACTTGTAGTTTGAATATGAAATGCCTCCACAGGGTCACGTGTTGGGGACCTGACAGCCAGGTGCTGACGCTACTTCGGGAAACCATGCAAACTTTAGGAAGAAGGTCTTAACTGGAAGAGGTAGACCAGAAGGGTTTCCTCCCCCGCGTCCCCTGACTCTTGTTTGCCAGAAGGTGAAGTTTCTCTGCCACAGACCTTCCCCACAAAGTCTTCTTCCCAAGTACTTCCCAAAGTACTCTTCCCAAATACATGAGACCAGTCAACCAGGGACTAAATCATCTCAAACTGTGAGCCAAGCTAGTTCAAGTTGTCTCCAGAAAGCTCACTGTCACACACATGTGGGGTCTGACATATACGCATCTAGTCTCTTGTACCTTATTCCATCCGCTGACAGAAACATCATCCCACGGATACTTTGCAAGTCTCTCTCTCTCTTCCTCGCCCCTGCCTACACTTGAGAGCCACCATGTGAACAGCCAGCCCTGAGTGGTCTTATGTTCCAACCCAGGAAATTTTCTCCAATGATACTGTACACATTTTTTTTCTCCAATGAACTTAACGACTAGTGGAGATCACTCGAAATATTTTTTAATAAGCATGATCATCTTGGATGTTATGGGTAAAATCTACCTCGGCAGCTGAGATCACTTTTGTTTAGGATAAGAAAGCTCACTCCTTTCTTCCTTTAGGGAGAGACTTGAGTGGATTTGATGGCAGCTGGAACAGTCGCTTTTGAAGGTTGGGTGTTCCTAATCTGGGCATTCCTCGGTTGTAATAGAAACCCACTGGGAACAAGAAGAACTCACGAGAACATAAAGTCTGTTTTGCTAACTGAGTCATGGCTGAGGATGCTCTGTCCTCTGACCCAGGTGTCCCAGACCCCATGACCCCATGGCAGGTGACTCAACAGCTTGACACAGAATAATTGTCAAGATCCCTCACAGTGAGGAGGGTGGCCAAACTTTCCTCTTATTTTTTGCAGGTCTATCAATTAACTAAAGAAATACAAATACCTGTTTTACAGCTGGCTGATTGGCCGTTTAAGAGTACTCATTTTAGCCCTTTGCTCAAAGCAAATACCCACTAACACTTTAAATTTTTGTTTTTGCATGACAGGGTTGTGTTGAATGAATGAACACAAATCACTCCCCATCCCCCCCCCCGTGTGTGCGCGCGCACACACACACACACACACACACACACACACACACACACTACACAAAAAGGATAACATGACCAATTTAATGAAGCAAAGATTAAACTATGAAGCATTGATTCATTTCAGCAGTTAGGCGAATGAGTGGGTGAGCCACACAGGTGCACTCTGCCTTGCACATTGAACTTCATGCTCCATCAAAGACTCGGGAAGCATTCTGAGAGCACAGATCATCTGGCAATGATTTTCTTAAGCTTAGCAAGGCTGGCCTGGGAAACGTGGCTGTCAGCTCCTTCTCTTGTTGTAAAGGCCACCTTCTTCTTCTTCAAAGGGGATTCTTGTAACTTGAGAAACAATACTTTTGCATACAACTTGACCTTGGTTTCCAGCACCCACCTGGAGGCTCATAACTGCCTGTAACTCTGGTTCCTGGTGATCTGATGCCCTCTTCTGGCCATGGTGACATCCTGCATGCAGGTAGTTCATGTAAACTCACCTGGGCGCACACACCTGCACACGTACGTTTAAAATTTTAATTTTATCTTTTCAGACTTAAAAACTCTTAACCATTTCTGGTAACATTTAGAATAAATGTGATCAAAGTTAGTATATTTTATATTACTGAAAACTGTCAAAACACCAAAGACTTGAACATAATTATTAAGCATAGACGAGTGTGGAGTCTGTAGGTTGATGCTGTCTGGCTAAGTAAGGAATGGTTGTGTATCCATCCCATTAGCACATATTGTTCCTTTCTTTGCTCCAGAAAACTTGTTCACTAATTGTACTGTTTTAAATGAGTTTTGTGCAAAACTTTCACTTTAGTTTTCTAGTTCAGAGTCAAATACAAATGCATACAGTTTGTAAAAATGTAAAAAAAAGGAAGTTGACATTTTTTATGTGTTGATTTGTTAATCTGCCAAACATTAAAATGTACTCATTAAAATTAAAAGGTATTGTGTGATGAATTCATTATGCAGGTGTAGGCAGGTACAACACAGAACGAGGCCTGTCGTTGCACGAGAAGGAAGGATGGGCAGGAGAAAAGTTTGAAGGAAGAGGAGGAGACTGGAATGGGAAAGTTGGAAGGCTGGAGGAGACTGAGGAGAAGCCACGGAGAGAACATGGAGGCTGATGTTAAGATTCCACACTGTACTTTTACAGGTTGTTATGAATATTCTTAAGGGATGGGTGTGTACAGGGCTTTGTATGTTTAGGTGGGCAATTATATCTTATCAGTGGGATCAGAGGTTGTTGTGTTGTGTGTTCTTTCCTGTGGAGAATTGAATCTGGTAGAGTGCGTGGCAGCAGAGACACTGGGCCACCACGGAGTTGGGATGTGTGCTTCTGGCAAGGTATCTTGGGGCACTGCGGTGCTGGATCTAGTGGGGGTAAAAGACAGCATTTTTTTATAATTTTACAGCAACCAGGTATAATAAAAAGTAATTCTTTGTCTAAAATCTAAATAAAAATACTGAAATTAAGATAAAAAAGAATCTGAAAATATAATCAATTAGGGTTTTTTTAATAAGAAAAATATTTGCAACCCTAGCCTCCAAGGATCACTTAGCTGCCTATGAGAAGATTCGCTTTCATATTTGATATACACACCGTGTCTAGATTTACATCTTATGTCCAAATTCAGCAGTAAGTTGAAGCAACATACTCCAATGAAGGACAGAACTTGACTGTGTTGTTTTACTTATGAGAAAAAAAGAAAGACACAAAATTTTATTCTTCTCATGTTTTCCCTGACTCCAAATCAAATCCTCTCTTAAAAGGAGCTCCTTGGGGCTAGACAGACAGCTCGGCAGCTAAGAACACTTACTGTTCTTGCAGCGAGTCCTCCTTGGGTTCTCAGCACCCTCGTGGAGGTTCACAACCACTTGCAGGGTATCTCACAAATATGCATTCAATAGCATCTGTGAGCTCCTGCAGTCATGTGATCCACACAACCGCTTGCAGGTTCACACACATACATGGAAATAAAAGTTTAGAACACTAAGATGGGCTTCACTGTAGAGCCGTGCATCTGGCTGTATTTGACATTGACATTGTGTTTTGAATTGGGTGGGTCTGTATAGACATAGTGACAGGGGTTATAAAGATGGCATCTTTGTTTTTAAGGCGTTTGTACTGTTCTTTATTGCTTCTAATAATCTGCCCTTCCCCTTCTGTGTTATATAAGAGATACTCCTTTATAATATCCCCCCACCTTGAGTCCCCAGCAGACATGATCTTCCTCTTGTTCATCGTCTCTGTCTCTTCTCAGTTACCCGGTACACGCCCACTTGTGATCCCAATCTTTGGAGGCTGAGGAAGGAGGATGTTGAAATTAAGGCTAGCTTGGGCTACGAAGTGAGACCCTGTGTTCAAAAACAATGAATTTCTTTGAAGTTAAACGTCCTGTCAATGTGCTTGGCTTTGGGTCAGGCTTGGCCGTCTTCTGTGGTTAGGGGTGCTTCAGGGCAGATACATGATAAGGTGAGTGAGAGTAAGAACAGGGTAAGTTTTCTTTCTACCTCGTACCCAATCTCCCCTCTCAAGGAAGATGACTTATTTTTGTTGGTGGTATTTATTTGTTCATTCATTCATTCATTCATTCATTTTAGATTTTAAAAATATTTTGTATGTATGAATGTTTTTCCTGCATGCATGTAAGTGTGCTAAGTGTGTGGCCGGTGCCCACGGAGGCCAGGAGAGGGTGCTGGGTCTCCACTTAGGTGGAGACTGTTGTAAGGTTCCATGTGTGCGCTGGGAAGTAAAGCCGGGTCCGCCACAGGAGTGGCAAGGGCTCCAGATGGCAAACTCACTTCCGACTTTGCACAGAAGTAAAGTACAATGTCTTACGTGCCTCATACCACACAGCAGGCTATACCCTTTGTTAGACACTAAGCCCTTACTATAAACTCACTGAATTGATGTTTCTTACCTGGTGCTTAAAAATATCAATATAGATCAGCTCTGAAAAGCTTTCAATTGTAAGGTACCTTGCCTCTGACAAGTTTAGTTCAAATATTGCTAAATAACTAAAAGCATACATGTCACTGACAAACACGTGTGAATGTTTTCTCTCTCTCAGCCTGGTTCCACCCCTCCCCAAAATTTCCTGAAAAGAAAAAAAAAACAAAAAACAAAAAACAAAACAATAAAGAGTCACCAGTGGAGAAAATGCCCAAATAAAGGACGGCTGCGTACTTAAGTCACAAGGCTCCACGGGCAATTCTTGAGCCCTGGGAGTTAACTCCAGCTCTCCTCACTCTGTAGAAGGGTTTCTGACAGGTTTGTGGCTGGCACAGCTTCGGCGAAATTGTAAAACATGGGACATATTGTTGCCGGTGCTTTTTAAAAAAAAAAAAAAAAGCCATTGTTCTGACGCTGACTTCTCTATCAATAAAAGTTTAAACAGGAAGTCATTGGCCACGCCTCCACTTCCTTGCTTAAAATCACATTCTAATTTTCCTCAGGTTTTTCAGCTACCTTGACTGGCAAGGAGAGCCATTTTAAACCAAGATTTTCAGAATCCCGGGGGAACCTATGAAAAAAGCCGCCTTTGTCCTGATGGGCCTTCTGATCCAAGTCCCTGCAGCATAGACAGAACTTCGGATTTCGAAAGACAGCAGATCCTCTGAGGACACCAGGCTTCACCAAGTCCCCATTGTCTCCTTGCGCTGCCCGAGAGAGGAGTGGGGTACTTTTCAACATCAAGGTCAGAGGCAACGGCGCCTCAACACTGTCCTGTGTCAGCCATTGCTGTAAAGAAACTCTATTTCTTCCCATATTCCCCTCAGATAAATAACAGAAGGCACCTGGCTGCTTGGTCATTTGAGCTCCAGCTTTTCACAAGCTCTTGAGGGACATGGGAGAAAATGATGGATGTCATTACAGAAGATGGATGATAGCTTGGGAGCATGTCAGCTAGGTCCACGTACTCTGCGGGACGCGTTAAATGGAGTGTTTTGTTTGCATGGGTTTTAAACGCATATCCATCTGTTGGGGTTGAGACGTGGATGCACGCATCCCCTAGCACTGGGCTGCGCTTTTGAGGTCAGGCTAATGAAACTGGATGGAGCCACAGATTTAGTGCTGAGGGCCTTGAGGGCCAAACTTACACTCTTTAAATCTGTCATGTTTAGCAACTATCAGCAGAAAAATGAACTTTGAGTTGTCTCGCGGAGACAATCTGTTTTCACGGCTGCATTACGCTTCCCTCCCTCCCAGCGGCAGGATCTGTATGCCCTTCAGACTGTACCTCTGTAACCTTCCCAGTACCGCACAGCAAATAGCAACCATCCTCTCTTCTGTAAGCCCTTTGCCTCCTACAATGTTGAATAGAAACTAATCCTCAGTCCTTTGTTTTAGTTCTGATATTGTTGTTGTAGTAGTTGTATTATTATTATTATTATTATTATTATTATTATTATTATAAATATGGGTGTTATGCCTATATATGTGTCTGGGCATCACATGTATGCCTGGTGCCATGGAGGCCAAAAGAGTGTGTAAGATCCTGTCTTAGTTAGGGTTTCATTGTTGTGAATAGACACCATGACCAAGGTAACTCTTATAAAAACATTTAATTGGGGCTGGCTTACAGGTTCAGAGGTTCAGTCCATTATCATCAAGGCGGGAACAGGGCAGCATCCAGGCAGGATGGTACAGGAGGAGCTGAGAGCTCTACATCTTCATCTGAAGGCTGCTAGAAGACTGGCTTCTAGGCAGATAGAACAGGGTCTTATAGCCCACACCCACAGTGACACACCTACTCCAGCAAGGCCACACCTCCTAATAGTGCCACTTCCTGGGCCAAGCATATACAAACCGTCACAGATCCCCTGGAACTGGAGCTACAGAGAGTTATGTGTGGGAGCTGGGAATCAAACCCAGGTTCCCTCTCAGAGGGGCCAGTGCTCTGAATGGTGGCATCATCTCTCCAGACCTATATCCTTATGCTATTAATGTTAAATTGCTCAAAACTGTTTGGCTTTCTGCATACTAACGCTTTATCTTCTCAATCAAATTATTTGTTTATGGGAATGATCAGCTCTGTCTCAGTACCACACTTAACATCATGCTGCATTAATCTTTTATATTTATACCTTCTTCCCTGGAATGTAATCTCTAAAAGGCAGTGACTTGGAGATATATATATATATAGTTGTGAACAGACACCATGATCAATGCAAGTTTTATAAAGGACAACATTTAATTGGTTCAGAGGTTCAGTCCATTATCATCAAGGCGGGAGAATGGCAGCATCCAGGCAGGCCTGGTGCAGGAGGAGCTGAGAGTTCTACATCTTTACCCGGAAGGAAGCCAGGAACAGACTGAGCATCCCCAGGCAGCTAGGAGGAGGGTCTCCAAACCCACCCCACAGTGACACACTTCCTCCAATAAGGCCACACCTTCTAATAGTGCCACTCCCTGGGCCAAGCATATGCAAACCATCACGTTCCACTCCCTGGCCTCCATAGGCTTGTTTAAACACGTGAGTCTATGGAGGCCATACCTAAACTTAGCATAATAAAAAAGTACATTTAGTTCAACTTCCAAAGTCCCCATAGTCTATAGCAGTGTCAACAATGTTAAAAGTCGAAAGTTCAAAGTCTCTTCCAAGATCCATCTAATCACTTAACTCTAATCCCCAAATTAAGACAGGCAACCAGCTGGGCAAACTTCAAACTCTGACATCTTCATGTCTGATGTCAAAGTGGTCTTCAGGTCATCTTTGTTGACTACAACAAACTTCTTTCTCCTGAGCTGGTTTCACTCCCTGTTAGCAGCTTTCCTCAGCAGATAGCCGGTGACTCTGGCATCTTTGACATCTTTGGGTCTCCAAGGCAGCTTCAATGTTACACTTGTTTCAATGTCTGGGATCCACACATGATCCTCTGAAGGGCTGGCTTCACTTCTCCAGCTCTGCCCTCTGTAGCACTCAGGTTAAGCCACTGCACTGCCTCAGCTGTTCGTGGTGATCGTCTCACGGTACTGGCATCTCCAATACACTGGGGTCTTCCGCTGCAACTAGGCTTCACCAGTAGCCTCTCACAGGCTTTCTTCATGGTGCCAAACCTCAACTCCTTTGCATGACCCCTTCAGTCCTGGGCCATCAATTGCAACTGAGGCTGCACCTTCACCAATGGCCTTCCATGGTCTCTCATGGTGCCCAGCCTCAGCTGCTCTTCATGACCCTTTCATGCCTTCAAAACCAGTACCACCTGGGCGACTCTTACACATTACCAAGTCCAGCTGCAGCACGAGGTACAACCTTGGCATCTCTGGAACACAGCCTCTTTGTGCTCTCAGAAAACACTTCGCAGAAGATTTCACCTCAGTGATGCTGGTCTCTCTCTTAGCTCCAGCTGACCAGCATCAATTGTCCCAGCAGTCTCCTTCTCCTCTTGAATGTAAAGCCAGAGACACATGGATGAAGCTTCTGCTGCTTCCGGGAGCTGGAACACCGACCCCTTGTTCTGTTACATTATCATTAGCTTCCTCTTTCTAACTCCTTCACTGTCTAAACTTGGCTGTCCAGGGTCTTGCTCTGTAGACTGACCTTGCATTTAGAGATCTGCATGCCTGTCTCCTGGGATTAAAGGTTTATACTAAATTGCCTGGAGCTAACTCAGCTGGGCGGGATCTTGCCCCAATGTCATTACTTCTTTAATTCAATTTAATATCCTTGAGCACAGGATTGCGCTCCATTTCACTTCCCGGTATCCCTTTAATAGTCAAACCATATATTTTGTATTTTTCCTTTTTCAACTTCCCTTTTTTCATTAAAATGCTCTTCATGAGACTTAACCAGAGAACAAAATCTATGATGGGCCTTTTCTGAGACTTCCTTTGTCAATTTAATTAATCTGAGTCTTTTCACTTTAGCCTTAGGCCTCTTCAGACAAAGGCAAAAAGCAGCCACATTCTTCACCAAAATATCACAAAAGCAGTCTCTACAGCACATACCAAAATTCTTCTCCTATGAAACCTCTTGGGCTAGGCCTGCACAATTCAAATCACTCTCAGCAACAAAGACTTCCGCATCCCTACTAAGACAGCCTATTAAGCTCCATTTAAAGCATTCCCCTGCTTTCCAAATCCGAAGTTCCAAAATCCACATTCTTCCAAACAAAAGCAAGATCAGGCCTATCACAGCAATACCCCAGTCTCTGCCTGGTACCAACTTCTGTCTTAGTCAGGGTCTTATTGCACGATCAATGCAACTCTTATAAAGGACAACATTTAACTGGGGCTGGCTTACAGGTTCAGAGGTTCAGTCCATAATCATCAAGGTGGCAGCATCACAGTATCCAGGCAGGCATGGTGCAGGAGGAGCTGAGTTCTACATCTTCACCAGGAGGAAGCCAGGAACAGACTGAGCATCCTCAGGCAGCTAGGAGGAGGGTCTCCCTCCAAGCCCACCCCCACAGTGACACACTTTTCCAACAATTCCACACCTTCTAATAGTGCCAATCCCTGGGCCAAGTATATGCAAACCATCATATATATATGATATATATAAAATATACAATTTATGTACTATATTACTTATTATTTATATGTTATATTACTTATACTATAATATTGTATATAGCAATATATAATATATCATATATAAAATATACAATTTATATATCATACTACTTATATACAGTATTATATAAGTAGTATGATATATAAATTGTATATTTTATGAATGTAATATATACAATGTGTATAGCATATTATCAATATTATTATGTTAATAATATAATGTAATGTATGATAGATCATATATAACTAATATATATACAATATTATATATTATTTATAATATTATAGAGATAGAGATAGAGATGGTGCAGGAGGAACTGACAGTTCTACATCATCATCTGAAGGCTGCTAGAAGATCAGCTCCCAGGCAGATAGAACAGGTTCTTTTTTTTTTTTTTTCTTTTTTTTGGGGGGCGTGCTGGGGACCGAACCCAGGACCTTGTGCTTCCTAGGTAAGCGCTCTACCACTGAGCTAAATCCCCAACCCCCTAGAACAGGTTCTTAAAGCCCATACCCAGAGTGACACCATATATATATATGGAAATCAAAACCAGGGTCCCATGTATAACAGGCAAATCTCCTACCACTGGGCTACCCTTCCATCATCTGACATCTTTAGATAAAGACTGAACCCTAAGGGATGGAAGACCATTTCATTAGCATACGTGAAGCCCCGAGTTCAGTTTCCTGCACAGCATAAAACTAGGTGCCTTGGCACACATCTGTTATACCAGGACCAGGGAGCTGAGAACAGGAAGGTCAGGAGTTCAAGGCCAGCCTAAGCTACATGAGACCTTATGTCAAAAGAAGAAACCTCACAAAAAGTCCCCAGTAGATGAATGGGTGAATGAATATGAATGAATGAATGAATGAATGAATGAATGAATGAATAGCGCTTTTCCCCTCAGTTTAAGTCACAACAAATCCGACATCAATCAGAACCTATATTGAGATTGAGAGGTCAGCCTTTGTATCCAGAGACACAGTCAAATCTACTTCCTCTGCGTTCATGTTTTCTGATGAGCTGACATGGTGAAACCAGTCTGCACCTCTGAGCCCAGGTCCATCGCCTCTGAAGGAGAGCAGCACGTTCTCCCCCACGGCTGACACTGGAAGTTAGAGCACTTATTTCTGAGTTCATGGCTGCTGTTTGCCACCCCCCCGACTCCCCTCCCTACTGCTTTTCTTTTTTCAACAAAAGCTGAAATGAGCCCTAAGCCGATTCCAACACAGACAATATAAAATGGGATTTAAAAAAACATTGAAAACCTTGTGGAGAACAAGCAGATTTATTGCTGCTAATATATTTCCAGTCGCTCTTATTATCTCTTCTGGGCTTCAGATCTGAAGAAATTACTGCTCCAGAACCAGATCGGTAGAAATTGCTGCCTGGGCTCTGAGCTTTGCAATGTGTTTTGGCAACATGTATCTCCGTGTTTTTTTCTGTCATTTGTACATAAATATGATATATTATTACATAAATACATTCAAGAAAAAAATATAATCAGAACCAACCACGTGTGATCTCTCTCTCTCTCTCTCTCTCTCTCTCGCATGTGTATGTGCATGTTTGTGCACATGTGCATGTTCGTGCATGTGTGCGTGTTCATGCATGTGTTGTGCATGTGTGGTTAAGGTGTCTGGCCACTGGATAGATAACCTTGGGTGTCTTTCCTCAGGCACTGCTCACTTTTATATTTCTGAGGCAGGTTCTTTTACAGGCGTGGAACTCACCAAGTAGACTAAGGAATCTGCCTGTCTCTCCCTTCTCAGTGCCGGGCTTATACACACCTGTCAGCACCCTAGACTTTTGAATGTGGGTTCTGAGGGTCAAACTCAGGCCCCAGTGCTAGTAAAGCCGTCACCTGTGATGGAACGAGCCCCCCATCCCCATCTATGCATGGGCTTCTGTAGGCATTAGTAATCAACTTCCACAGCAACTTCTCAGCTAATCCGTTGTGCTGCTGTTCAGTTTTTTTCTCTGCCCCAGTGAACAGAATTCACTTTATTAACAGTATGAGAGTAGAATTTACAGTAAGTCTGATGCAGTACGTGTCCATCCATAGAACTGTACAAAATAAAGGAGTTTTAATACCCGTCTGTTTCCCAGATTACCTAATCCCTGCCTGTTTCCCAGATTACCTCATCCCCGAAGTTTCTTTTTGTTATTGTTTTTCTTTTTTTTTTTTTTTTTCAGAAATGTAGCAGGACGTCAAAATGAGAAACAAGGCAGTGAGGCCAATGAGGGAACTTCAGAATTTCCCAAATTCATATGTATTTGTGCACTGATTGTGCCTATATGTACATGCATGTATATTCATGTGCATACATGTTTATTCTGTGTTCCATTTAGCCCTCAAGATAAAAGCTCCTTTGTCCCCAAAGAGTCCCTACATGAATTCTTTACAGCTGCCTCTGTGTTCTGCACTCCGCCTCCGCCATATTGACCCCCAATCTCTTCCCTATCTCTACTTCTCTAATTTCATTACTTTGAGAATGTTGAATGAATAAGGTCATAAGATGTAGTGTTTTAGCCGTTTTTAAACTCAGCACAATTCCCTTTAAATGGATCCAAGTTTTTGCCTGTATCAATCGTTTTTATTCTTGCATAACATTCCTGGTGTGGACTGTCACGGCTTGTTTAACCATTCACCTGTTGAAGGACATCTGGGTTGTCTCCAGTTCTGGGCTGTTGTGACTAAAGCTTCCATGAACGTTCATGCACGGGTTTTGTGTGAACATAAGTTTTCATTGCTCTGGGACAAATGCCCAAGACTGCAAAAGTGAAATTGTACGTAAGTGCATGCTGAAGCTTTTAAGGTTCTGCCAAACTGTGCTGCAGAGGGGCCGCACCGCTCTGGCTTCCACCAGGACTGTGTGCATAGCTGCTTCCTTTCTGCATCTTCACCAGCCTCTGGTGCTGCCACCACTTTGGGTCTTAGCCACTCACAGGCTGTAAGTTATTTTAGGTCGCACTCTCTTAACCTCCCATGGCATTGGGTGTCTTCGTAGGTGGAGCTTACTTAACCACCGTGCAGTAACCTGTAAAGGGGTGGCGAGCTAAGTATTGAAACTAGTCAGAGTGGATGTGCGAATTGTGAGTAGCTATACTATTTTAGCTTCCACTTATGCATTGCCTGGTCATGCGACATGTTCTAGGTCAGGTGTATTTCATATTTAGGTTTGCCTGATTGACCAAGCACTTGAGATGTGCTGTGTAGCAAATATGTAGTACAGCCACGGTCTGGGTTAACAATCTTATTCAGATACTGTCTTAGATAGTTCCAAATGGATGTCAGCCATCTTCAACGGGCTTCACATATGTGCAAATGCCAGCATTTCCTCTTTCGTGGCTGTATAGTCCTACGCATTTGCCCTGTTCTTCCCTCCTCTACGCGTGTCCGGATGAATGCTGTAAGGATCTGTGCTTGGCTGTGGGGAACATGGGAGTGGAGCTACCCTTCCACACACTTAGCTGTGGGCCTCTTAGGGGCAGTACTTTTGACTTTCTAAAGGAACCTTCATGTTATTCTCCACAATGGCTACTCTGATTTATACCCCTTGAAGTAGAGCAGAGAATAGAACCAGAGGAGGTGGAGGGGCTTTGGAGAATGAATGGAAATAGAGAAGTCAGTTACTGTGCAAAGCTGTAACTACATAAAAGGAATACGTTCTGGTGGTCTAGGGCACAGTAGGAGGGTGACTTATGGACAATGTGCCTTCAACACAAACATGGCCGATTAGATTTTTAAATGCCTCAGTGCTAGAAATGATCAATGTTTAAAGTAATGGCTGTTCTAACTACTCAGTTGATATTGAAAGCAGTGTGTAAGTGTGTGTCATATCATGTTTTGCCTTTGAGATTTACAAAGATTGCCATTTTATCAAGGAACATCATAAGTAGTTTTGAACATGAAACTTTATGCAAGTAGGAGGAAATAAGGAGAAGGAAGAGAAGGGAAAAAGGGGACTAGACAAGGGGAGAAAGAGAGGAGCAGGGAAGAGAAAGATAAAAAAGAGAAGGAGGGATTAATGGCAAAAGAGAAGAAAAAATACAAAGTAGAAAAAATTCTCTTTAGTCTATCTTAAAAATCTGTTTAATCTCTAGTTATGTTTTGAAATGTATCTCAAGAATGTGAGTCACAGATCAGATTGCCCAATCCCATTAGCAAAAGACATCCATCAAGCAATTAAATCCAGCCTAAAGAAAAGGACCTGGATACCTTACCAGACTGGGTTCTGAGTCAAAAGGAGGATAAGAGAAACAATGCCAACCCCCTGGGGGGTGTTTGGGAGATTCATTCTCTTTTCCGTTTCTCATGGAGCCAATCTCCAATGCTGTAGGATGTTTTGATTTGTTCTCTTTGGTTTTCTTTTGTTTGTGAACAGTAGCCTTGAACTTGTGAGTTCTGGAAGACTGCTGTACTCATAATTATAGCCACCTATAGACAAATGCTTCCACCCAATGTGGAAATGTACAACACCCAAATGTGTCAGCCAGCAAGCACAGTGAAGTCTTTCTTCATGAATTCCTTGGTCTCTCTATTTCCTCTTCTCACAACAGACATGATTATGGAAACAGTGTCTTTCTTAGAGAGTGGATGTAACTGACGTGAATGGAGCCCTGAGGGTTCAGGACTTTCAGGGCCAGCACATAAGGGGCAGCTGAAGGGCTTTGTGGTTGGCAGGGGTCCACTCTTGTAGACTTCAGGACACAGTATCTTAATAGTCAATTGTTTGTTTTCGGCACCATCCATTTGGCCTAATCAGAAAAGATTGATTTCTATGGATTGTATATTTATAGTAAAAATAATCCATTTAAAAGTTACAATTGTTTCAGTGACCACTTGGAGAAAAGTAAACAACTTGTGTTCCACTTAATAAATAGTGTAGCTCTTCTCAGTATTTAAATTATTATAAGCAAAAGAACCAATATAACTCACAACAAAGTTATTTTTTTTTACTTTTTATTGATTCTTTGTGAGTCTCACATCATGCAGCCCAGTCTGACTCATCTCTCCATCCCTTCGTATCTTCACCCTCTCCCCTTGCAACCTCCCCACCAAAAGAGAAAATAAAACACAAAAGTTAAAAGATAAACAAAAAACAGAGCATTTAAAAAAGTCTTGTCATGGAAGCTGTAGTGTGTCCCACAATCCATCCTTTTGTCCACATGTCTTTATTTGCAAATGTTTATTGTAGTGAGGGAGCTTCCGCGACACCATCCATCCCAGACCCTCACTGGAACTCCTCTCGTGTTATCCTGTTGTTGTCATTTCATGCAGATCCTGTAGTTTTGCACCCCCAGGGCTGGCTATTTCGTGTGCTTCAGCAGTTCACAGATAGAGGAGATGTTGTGGGATTGACCAACTCAAAGTCCTGGATCTGAGCCTGGGTAGCTGCTGAGTTGGTCAGCCTACCAGCTCTCTTCCACCACACCACACAACCAGACTGAGCTTCCAGCACTGCCCTGAGGGTGGGGTCAGTTCTCCTGCTCTCATGCACTTGGGCCAGCTCTCTTTTGCCTTTGCCAACAAGGCCAACTCTACTGTGCTACACAGGCAACGTACAGGGCCTGCTCTCCCTAATGCTTCAGCCAATGAGAGGCGGAGCTAGCTCCCCATAATGCTACAACCAGTGAGAGGCAAGGGCAACTTGGTACAGCCTTTGGACACCAATGTGGTCCCAGGCTGCAACCCAGACCAAGGACATCCACATGGTCTGTAATGGTGATAAGACCCATGAACATCAACACAGACCTGTTACAGGATATTTGACCACACTGTGACCCCTGAGATTGTGTTATTTACTGGAGAAAATGAAAGAAAGAAAGAAAGAAAGAAAGAAAGAAAGAAAGAAAGAAAGAAAGAAAGGAAGGAAGGAAGGAAGGAAGAAACCGTTTTTAGTTGTGGTGGAGCTCAGCCCTTAGTACACACCTTTAATGCCAAACAATGAAGACTAAGTTAGTTTGTAGAAGGAAGCACCCCTGTTTGAAAGTGATGTCTAATTGAGTGGCAGACAATCTGGCAAATCAGGGAGAGATTTGACAGAATAGAATCTGCCCCACTCTCACTAAAAAGGGAGGAAAGGGAAGCTACTTCAGGGGCAGTGCAGAGAGAGAGGGAGGAGACAGTTTTACCGGGGCAGTTTTACAGAGACAGGTTGCAGTGAGAAAACAAGCTAGACCCAGGTGATGACAGAACAAGCCAGAGAATGAGAAAGGGCCCGAAGATTAGAACAGACTGCCAGAGTTAATGTGAGGCCAAGCAAAGCAGACAGTCAGAGGCTGAGAAAGGGAGCCCAGGTTGAATCAGTCAGCTTGGAGAGGAGTTTGAGGCAGAACAGCTGAGTTGAACCAGCCAGCCAGAGTTAAGAAAGAACAAGAAAGGCTGAGCATATTCAGCAGTCAGTCTCAGAGGCTGAAAACATTCTAGGCCTAGATTAGAGTATACAGAGGCTAGGCCTAGGTTAGCAGATGGAGGCGGTAAACCTTGGAGATGACAACTACATCGGGTAAATAAACATTACAGACCCCTGCTGCTGCATGGCCATGATCCCAGACATGGCCCTCAGTGGTAGCATGGGCTGGGATCTCACCATGGCGTCAGTGGTGGGGCAGGTTACTCATATCAGGCTGTCCCTCTCCACTCTCACATCTCCAGTTCCACCTCTATAATGCTCAAGCTGCTCCACTTCTCTTTCTCTCCCATTCATCCACCACATACTGACACATTGTAGTAGCTCCCACTGAGGGCCAGCCATGCAGTGGTGGAACTCCAGGTGTCTTCTGACCGCCCATACCATAAGGCATGACATTGAGACAGCCTCTGGGAGTCTCCCTCCTACAACTTGCCTTGATTACGTAAGTTTATTTAAGGCATCAGTAGAAGGACAGAAGGCTTGGTCTGACCTTAGGTGGGACCATATTTATTCACAGCAAGGGGCATCTTGACATTGACATGCAGACGGCAAAGTTCCTACAGAAGATGGGATGTGCATCCTTACAAGGACTACCATACCATAGTCCCTCCCTTCTAGAACTGCTGGGACTAGCTCAAGGGAAGCAGGGAAGTCTGTTATCAAGAAACTATCACCCTGTATCATGCTCAGCCTGTAACTGAGGCTATAATTAAGTTTTCCCTCCTTTTTTGTTTGTTTGTTTGTTTGTTTGTTTTTAGGTTTCTTTTGGAGACAATGAGCTATGTGTCCCAGGCTGGCCTATAACTCACCAAATAGCCAAGGATGACCCTATGCCGTTTATCCCTCTGATTAGAGGGTGCACTGTAACTCATCTATGTAGTGCAGGAGGTAGAGCCCAGGACTTCAAGCTTGCTGAGTAAGCTCTCTACCAGCTGAGACACCTCAGCCACAGCGCTACAACCAACGGTATTTTATCCCATTAGGGACTCTCACTATTGAAGTGATTCTTATTTTAAATATCATTCAGGTCTCAAATTATATAAGGATTAAATTTTGATCCAAACCATTGGCAGAAAAGATGAAAGTAAAATTGTCATTTAAATCAATCCATAAAGTCTACTCATTTTTCCAACATGACTTTCTTGTTCAATAAAGCTAGTCAAAGCAAGTGTACTGGGCTTGTTGCCTGCGATAGTGCTTCAAATCAAAGTTTGAAATAATATTCAAACTGGCTAACTGCTGACTCGTGAGCAAAAAATGTATGTTGTTTAGTTGAATTTGTACTTTGTCTTAACTAGCTGATTCTACAGTTGGTCCAGCCATAAGATGTCTCATAAAAGGCAGTTTGAGGGTGTCTTAGTTAGGGTTTTATTGTTGTGAAGAGACATCGTGACCATAGCAAGTCTTACAAAGAACCACATTTCCTTGGGACTGGCTGACAGCTACAAAGGCTGAGTCCATTATCATCATGGCAGGAAGCATGGCAGCGTGCAGGAAGTATGGCGGCATCCAGGCAGACTTGGTGGTGCTGGAGAAGGAGCTGAGAGGTGTGCATCTTGATCCCAGGCAGCAGGAGAGGACTGTGTGTGTTTTAGACTGGGCATGCCTTGAGCATTTAAGACCTCAAAGCCCCACCTCCACAGTGATACCCTAATGAGTCCACACCTCCTCCAGGAAAGCCACACCTCCTCCAACAAAGCCCCACCTCCTCCAGCAAAGCCACACCTCCTCCAGCAAAGCCACACCTCCTCCAGCAAAGCCACACCTCCTCCAGCAAAGCCACACCTCCTCCAGCAAAGCCACACCTCCTGATACTGCTACTCCCTAATACCAAGCATTCAAACACCGGAGTCTATGGGGACCACTCCTACTCAAACCAGCACAGAGAGTCCGTGGACAAGCTCAGGACACTGACTTCATGCCCACGACAGCAGCAAGCTGCCTCTGAGGAGCCCTGGTTTCCCGACCCAAGCCTCCCTCCCACCCAGGATCCCTCCTTGGGAACCAGGATGCAGCCTGACTTGGAAAAATGACCCCAGCTCCCAGGTGGAAAGCAAAAGTCAGCAGCTTAGAGACCGGAACGTCCTCCAGGCCAAGGCTTAGTCACCCGTGTCAACAATCCAGACGCCAAAAGCAAAGTCCTAGGAGAGAAGGTAACCGGAAATGAGCAGTAAAAGCTCGGGGGCCCCAGCTTGATTCTCTCTTCCACTACAATCCATGTGACATTTAATGAGAGTTAGGTTTTGTGGCTATTTATAAATTCTGTGTTAAAGAGTTGCGTGTGTTTGTTTATATGCACATTTATAAATAAAAGTAATTAAAACTTCTTGAAATAAATACAACCTCGAAACAAGATGCAGAGGGCCAGGGCTTCCGTGTGGTGCCATGGTTTTCCATGAGCTGCGGCGCTGCCAGAGATGTTGACAGGATGTTGCATGACCACCGATGCTACAAATCACACAAATGACCTTTCACCTTGCAAGAAACTTAACAAGTATTAGCTTATGAGCACACTGGATTCAGCGCATGGAAGACCTCTGAGAGGGATCAAAGGCAAAGGTCATTGGTGTCCTAATCAACATTCTGGGTTTGTAAACCCAGTAGGTGTAGTCACACCGAATCTGACACGGTGGCCCAGAATTTCCAAATACGGAGAGGTAGAAGGATTGTCAGATCACAAAGTTGTATCTGAATGATACAATGATGAATGGTTTACTACCTTGTAGACCACCAAGTCCAGACACATTAAAAATTAAGTGTAATTGAATCTAATTGAGTCCTATTAAAGATACCACTGACAAATATTTTTTTAAAAAAATATATACACCTTAACTTTACAGCAAAAAGTAACTACAACCTTCAATGTCATCATGTGACTATGGAGGCCATCTGATTCACACCACTGACACTGAGGGGAGAAATATACTCCCTCTCCTCCCTGCCATGCATCCACACATGCACACATCACATACCACCCACAAACTCATACACACATGCACACCTACTGTTAAACGTAATGTGGGTTGTAGCTCAGTTGTCTTGAAAGGCGTCCCATTAGCCCAGGTGCTTCTCCAGTTTTGCTCTCTGGGTACTGATTCTGTTTCTTTTTTCTAACAGATAGAATCTCCTCCTCCCAGGAAGCCCTAAATGACTGAGTTCTCCTCACACTTATGTGTTTGAATAGTTCCAGCAAGAAAAAATCTTAGTTTTCTTCTCTTTTCTTTCTGTGTTGGTTCCAGGAAAGGACTTTGGGTTCAGAGAACTGAGGCACAAACCTTGAGCTCATCTCTGTTGCCAAGAAGATGAAGCACTCAGAGTTGGGCCAAGTAATTCAGATGGCCAGGCCTGACACTGAGTAGTGAAAACACAGTTTCCAAAGATGAAAATTGTGATGAGATACACACACGTGCACGCACGCACATGCGCGCACGCGCGCACACACACACACACACACACACACACACACACTAAAGATGGACAGAGAGACACAGAGATAGAGACAGATGGAGAGACATAGGGAGAGACAGAGAGACAGAAACACTCTCTCATACACACCCCTCCACATGCATGCAGACACACACACACACACACACACCTCCAAATACATGTATGCACACACTCACCTACACAGACACAAATGC
Organism: Rattus norvegicus; assembly: GCF_021556685.1. NCBI lineage: Eukaryota > Metazoa > Chordata > Mammalia > Rodentia > Muridae > Rattus > Rattus norvegicus. The sequence continues at coordinate 100,613,631 of NC_141546.1, forward strand.
ACATCCCACATACACAGACACACATGCACAAACAGGCACACACCTACACAGACACACATGCACACACCCACACACACAGACACACATGCAGTTTTTTATCTCCTACAACACCCCCTGACACTCTGCCCACCCACTGACAGTTTAGAAGCATCTCTTTCGAGTTTCTCTTTCGAAGGTATGTATTTAATTTGACTCTTTGGTCTGAATGGCCTCACCAAACTCTTTCACTGTGGAGAGAAAGATACTAGCAGATATAGCAACATGAAGAAGTAATAAATCAGACAAATGAAAGGCCAGAAGTGGTGGGTCGAGAAGGCAGATGACCATGGCACCTAATGTCATCTCTTCTACTTCCTGCAGTTTTGTTCTTAGGCAGAACTTTGCCCCTCAACTCTAAGGAAAGAATCTGAAGAAGCAGTTTTAGTCATATAAACAACCCACTGTAAAGTCTATCAACACCAAAATAAACCCAAAAGTGTTGGAACATGTATATTAAGAGGAACACACACACACACACACACACACACACTCACACACACACACACACACACACACACACACACACACACACTCACACACATGACCCAAACTGACATGCCTCAAGGCCTATGGATCCAGAGAATCTAGAATCTGATTCAGGTATTAGTTCTTCCCGATCAACCAAAAAGGGCAGAGCCAAATATTTTTTTAACCTGTTCCCTGAAGGTCACCTGAAAGTCACACTTAGAACTTCAGGGCATTGACTCTCCCCCCGTGAATATGACACACTGCACTGACTCTTGTCAACTGGGCTCTTAAACCATTTTCTTAGCAGGCAACTCACCAAGGAATAATCGTCAAATTAACTGGCAGTTTTTGGAGTCAGGTTCAAAGACCAGCTTCTAAACAAGCCTAAGTTGATATCATTCTTCCGTACTAACATCGGTTTGAAAAGTATATCTCTACAGCCTCCTCTAGGTTCATACCGAGATTCAAATTAAGGAATCACAGGGGAAAGAAAGAAATAACCAATAAATACTGAATACCATCAGGATGATTGGAATGGTGTGGGCAGCCACAAGACTGAATTTAAGCCTCACATACCAAATATCAGCTGTGTGATTTTGCTTTGTTTTTGTTTTTGTTTGTTTGATTGATCTGAAACAGGGGTGCATGCAGACCCAGACTCGTCTTAATCTTACTAGGTGCCTGAGACTGGTCTTGAACTCCTAATCCCGAAAGCTGAAATTGTAGGGCTAAGTTACCACAGCTAGCTCTTGTGTGTACAATTGTGAGCGGTATGAATTCTCTTTCCAGTCCCAGTTAACAAAGGAGATTAAAGCCTTCACTGTACAAGTTGGTTAGACAGAGCATTGAACTTACTAAGAAATAAAAACCTAATATGGTGATCCGGTGTGATAGGCAGTAGGTGCTCATGAAATGGTGTTATAATGGTATGGGCGGTTTGTAGAGCTGTCTCCAAACATCGCCTTGGTATTCCAGTGGGATTATGGGGAGTTCAAAGACAATGGTAAATCATAATGCAATCTAACCCATGGGACCTCACAAATGGGTAGATAGTTCTTCTCAGTAAGTCTCACTTCTAGATAGAAGCATGCTTCCATTTCAATTGTGAACCTGTTTGATAGGGAAGCAGGCTGTGCACTGAGGATTGAGCCCGGGCCCGCAGGCATACTAAGCAGAGAGATGCTTGCCTATGAATTTTACTCACTGTCTCCTCAGAAGCTGCCCTCCGTTGCTTTAGGGAAGATCACCGTTCAGTTTATGCATGGACCCTTAACAAGGCTCGGCACTTTAAAAGCAGTAGCTCCACTCTGTAAGGTCAGGTCATTCCTAAGGCATTTGAATAAGCACCTAGCAAAGCCAGAACATGAAGTGTATTGGGCACAATGGAAGATGGATGGCTGTGAGCCTCGATAGCTGGCACTTCTGATTTGCTTTCATTTTGATGTAAAGTTTCATCCCTTCCATCCTCGATTGCAATAATCCTTCTAAGATAATGACCGGTCCTGATACTCAGGAGGAAGGAGGCCTGTATTTCTACATGTCCTCAGAGTTGTAGTCCTGAGGCCTGGACAGTGTTTCATTCCCCATTACACAGGCCCACCACACTCTAGCCTAATATTTTTTTTAGAACGGTGAAAACACACCAACAGATGCCTCAATTTAACAACCATCGTATTTAATTGTGCCAGCTCTGGGATCCATACACATGGATCTCTCTTTCCTCCCCTTGTTCTCTAAAAGCTTTCCTTAAAAGTCTTTATTTGATTTAATACGTGACAGTTCCAAGGGCCCCTAGCACACTCGGTTGTGATGGCGTGATGACGTGAGCTCGAGATTTTAACTAGAGCAGTTGAGAAGTCAAATTGGTGGTTTCACCTCCACAGTATATTTTAGAATTTGAGAAAATGATGCTTAGGCAATTAGACTGCTCTGTACACCCAGCCCCCAAACTCAAGGTCAGTCTGACACTCTGAATGGTTAAATCATCCTTGGCAAAGAGTCCAAACTTGGCAGAAGCTCCGTAATGAGAACTCCAGATGACTGGTATCATTTGTAATCCGAGTGCCCTGCACTTAGGGAAGGGCTGGTTTGTTTTTAGAAGAAATAGCAATGACTTAAAAGCAGTCATTGGGGATGTTTAAGATTTTAACTGCTTTGACACTAGATGTGGTCTTCCCCCTTAATGGTACCTTTTAGCATTAAACCATACACATAAATAAGCAATGTGGGTTGTCGGCAGTCAGCTCGCTTCTGCTTGGGAAGACCAGGAGGATACCATCAGCTTCTTCCTCTGCTTATGAAGAACGAGGGCTAGCTCAGAAATGCATGTTAGATCTCACTTTTTAAAAAGTGCTGAAAACCAAGCTCCAAGACGTTGGATACCTGGTTTCTCTTGAAAGTTCAGCAGGGTCACATCAAAGAAGCACCCGAAATGATGTGGCTTCTGCAGGGACTAAGGTCATGGTGGGAATGAGAGCTCCAGTTCATCAAGAAACTTATCTGCTGGCCATTTAGTAAACCTAGACTAAAGCAACAGTTTAAGAAGTAATGGCCGATGACTCACTGGACTTACCCAAGTCTGGATCTCTAAGCCATTAGCTTCCACATAGCACATTCAACCTCCTTAAGAACTTATCAGTGAATGGGGGAAAGTAACCATTAATCAATAAATAAAATTCTCCAGTCAATGGACATACACCAGTACCTTCCATAACTCCATGCTGACCCAATCCTAGTTAAACTCATCCATTCCCAATGAAATTAGCAACGGACCAAAGAATGACGCACAGTGGCACCTTTCATGCTGTAGTAATAACAGACTTTCTTAAATAGAAAATAACTTTATTTATTGTCTTATCAAAGAACTAAATGATCAGCTTAGTCTCAATCTTATATAATTGAGGAGAAATATTTCACCAGCAATCTCTTGGTTCTCTGAATGGAGCCCTCAAATGACACTGGTAAGAGATAAATTAATAAGATTTGCTGGGGGAATTGAATCTCTTTACACGTATGGAAATTCTCGGGGAAGAAGTGCAAAGCCAGGAAATGTGAGACTCAGAGGCCTGTGGACCACTGTTAAGGACAACAGCTTGTGAAGGAGTGGCTCACTAGATAGAGCTAAGAGGGCGCTGGCTGCTGGAGTGATAAGTTGTGGTAAATTAACCACAAGGGGAATGGAACTAACAGAAGATCTGGTGATTTAAGGCTGGTTTATGGAGACTCTGTCAGGATGACTTTCAGTTTTCATGGCCATAAAGCTGCCTTTAGGAAGAAGGCAGTCTCACTACTTAATAAGACCTTTCTACTTTTAGTCCAACAACAGCTACTCCAAGAAGGTACCTTGCCCATTCCATTCTCCTTAAGCTCAAAATGAGTCACCTTGGCACACGTGGGGTCAGCATCCTTTGATGCTCTTCATGACTAGCTTTTCCCAGACTATTCTTCCCAGGGTCAAACTTTATTAATTTTTTTAGCTAGCCTAAGAAATAATGGAATCTTTCTAACACCTTGTCATTATTTGTGTTTGTCCCACTTGCCTCCCCCATTCTCTCTCTTCCCTCCAACCCCTTCCTGCCCTTTGAGCCGCCTTCTCCAGTTTCCACTTTCTATGTGTTAGTATCTGAGATCTAGTTCCCTCTGCAGTAAGGAAAGAGGCTGGAAGGGATTTCTAAAGTCTTTCTATGCTGATCTGTTTCCTTTGTATGTGTCTCATGGATTTTGCTTGTAATCATTGTATACAGCTGCATATATATGTATGCATGTATGTATGTATGTGTGTGTTTGTGGATGGATGGATGGATGGATGGATGGATGGATGGATATGATACCAAAATGTGCTGGTTAGTTTTACATCAAGTTGACACATCTAGGGTCATCTGAAAAGAGGAAACGTTGATTGAGAAAGCATCTATTAGCCTGTAAGCAAGTCTGCTGGACATTTTCTTGGTTAACCATTGACATGGGTGGGGATGCTGACCATCGTAAGCAGCCACACCCTGGTAAAATGGTCCTGTGCTGTCTCAAAGACAGGCTAAGCCAGCTTCATGGCAAGAGCTCTCCTCCACCGTCTCTGCTTCCCTGCCTGCCTCCAGGTTCCTGCTTGGAGTTGTCAACCTGTATATAACCTGGGAGCTAGAAGTTCAAACAAACTCTTTCTTCCCCTGGTTGATTCGGGTTGGCATTTTATTAAAGACATAAAAACTGAGTTAAGACACCAAACATAGTGTTCAGAGAATGTTCTGAACATAGCTGCACCTTCAGTAACACATTTACTCACAGTATTCACAGGGTGGGAGATAGGGATGAGGAGCTCACCCCATGTGGGCAGTGAGATGACCTGACGCTGTTTTTTGAGGAGATCTACCTGGAGTAGGCGTAGTGTATTGTCTGAAAGCCAATCAAATGACTAGACTGTGTCCCACTCTCCCCTGCACGCCAGCAGACCAAGCTGCTTCTCCGTAGTCTACACTGATGATTCTGGGAAAGAGGGTAAATCAAGATGGGTCAAGCTTTATCTGTGCTCAAGGACTGCCGCCTATGGCCCACTTATCCAATCTAGCATGTAAGCAATTCACACAAAGTGAGACCCCCTAACCCAAAAGCCGGAATCTGAAACACTCCAAAATTAACTCAAGTAATGATAAAATGCTAACATAGCATTGCATGTGGAAAATTCCACACTTGACCTCAATTGTTAGGTCATGGTCAAAATACGAGCAAGCAAAAATATTCTTAAGCAATTATCCTCAGGCTATGTATATCAGGTGACCATAAAACTTCATTCCTGTCCAATATAAACACACACACACACACACACACACACACACACACAAACATAAACACACACACACAAACACACACACACAAACACACAAACACACACACACACACACACACACACACACACACACACACTAGGTAATTTGAAACACACGTCTGGTCCTAAACGTTTCTCTAAAGGAACCTGCACTGTAGCTACAAATGGGCCCATAAGAGTTTTTGTTTTAGAAAAATGTGTCTGTGTGGGGTGAAGAGGCTCATGGCTGTCTTCCCAGCGCTCAGGAGGTCGAGACAAATGACCATGGATTTGAAAACACCCTAAGCTCTTTGGTGAGGCCTGTCTTTACAATGGGGGTTGTGGGGGTATTTATCTTTATGTGGACGGTGATACTCTAGTTTTTTTTTCAGGCAAAATGATGGAGGAGGACATTTCCGGGCTTAGTTTCAGAAGAGAAATACAGACCTAAAAGGCGGCAGAAGTGGCCATTTGGCAGATGGCACTGTCTCCATCAGGAACAGTGGGGTTGTAAAAATGACAACCAATAGAATTCTTCAACCAAAATATCCACTGGATCAAGGATAGTCTTCCAAGCAAGAAGGAGGAAACTTATTTCCAAAGCACTGGCAACCTATCACAGAGGAAAAATTAGCTCTGTTACACAGGCATTCCCAGCTCTATTCATAATCCACAATGACAGCAAAGGCATCTGTACTGGGTTGGAAGGGCACCAGAGGACTTAATTCTCTGAATCCCCTCTCCAGTGCTTGAAGAAGGGTGTGCCCTTTCATGACTATGCCCTGAACTCCAACCAAGACCTGGTCAGCAGGCAGCAGGTCACCTCAGGGAGCCAACAGGAAGCTTCTCAACTTATGCCAGCTGGATTGGACAGGGATGAAGCTTACCTCAGCTGAAGTCATTTGGACGTTTCCTCAGACTAATAGGGATCGGTGGCTTATTCTAATAAACAAGGTGATAGCACTGGTCTAGGTGCCACAGCCCAGCTGCTGGAGTGGTTTAGGGAAATACCTGGAGTCGTCTGGCTTGCTTCAGTGGAAAGCTGGATCGGAAAAGAAAGAACGACTCTCAGAGCAGAGAGCTGAGAGCTGAGGTGTGGTGCCTCTTCCAAAGGTCACTAGTGTTTTCTCCAAATTCTAGAAAGAGATCTGGTAAGAACCTGAGGGGCTCCCAACCACTGAAACTCTCCTCTGGGTTATCTACTCAAACAGGCTTAACAAGTGTGTGTCTGCCCATCAAGTAAGTTAAGAGGAAGAAAACTAATCATATCATCAGACAGCTGGTCATTGCAAACGCAGCAGTAAATATGCAGTTGGGGGCATGTTTCTCAAAGACATCTTGTGTGGAGATTGTCCTCTCTCTGTCTGTGTCTCTGTGTCTCTGTCAGTCTGTCTGTCTCTGCCTCTGCCTCTGCCTCTGTCTCTATCTCTGTCTCTGTCTCTCTCTCTCTCTCTCTCTCTCTCTCTCTCTCTCTCTCTGTGTGTGTGTGTGTGTGTGTGTGTGTGTGTGTGTGTGTGTGTATGTGTTCGTGTGTGTGTGGGGGAGTGTTTGTATCCTCTGGGGGAGGAAGACAGAAGACCATTGAGATCAGCATCCCAGAAGGTCCACAAGACTGAGAAACACAAGATCAAACACAGCAACGCTGAGCAAGAGCATGGCAGTCTCATGGTAAACTCTTAGAAATATTCAAGAAACTCTACTCTTCATGATGTTGGCTGAATAAAATAGTTTTTATTATCATTTATTGTTTCAACTCCAAATTATCAACACTATTTTAGATAAAAATACTTGCCAGGTATATATCTATCTTTGTCTCTGTCTCTGTCCCTGTCTCTATCTATCTATAATATATATACACATATACATATATATATATATACATACACACATATATATATACATACACATCTATACATATATATATGCATATATATGTGTGTGTATATATAAATATATTAAAGCATACAACCCATGGATGAATATGATGGAGAAATGCAGACATTAAATGTATAAATGATTTTCTAATGATATTAACAGAGAAAACAGGAACAGAGGGATGTAGTCAAACAAATCATGGGAAATGTAGAGACGGCCTAGTCAATAAAACCCATGCCAGGCAGGCATGAGGACCCAAGCTGCAACTGCTGAACACAGACTTGTTAAAAATAAAAATGAAAATAAAGAGGCCAGCTCAACAGGGTCCACCTGAAACCCCAGCATTGTGGATGCTCAACCAGGAGGCTCCAGCACGGTCCATGCCCCCTGCGAATTTCACGTGCCAGTCTTTTGTCTGCTTTAGGATTGCCAAATAGCCCTCTCCCTCTCCGTTGTGTGAGGCGTGTTCTTCACCCTGCAGCGTTTGACAGGATATCATATGTAACTATGCTTTTTTGTTTGTTTGAACTCTCAGAGCCATGTCCAAAGATCTTGTTTCCCACACCTATATCATGGGGTGACCCTCCCTGTTATTTCTTTTTCCTAGCTTTACAATTTCAGAATGCGCATCTGTAGACTTAGTCTACTTGAGTTTTGTATGCAATATGGAATAAAGATGCATTTCTCTGCACATGGATGTCCCGTTTGCCCTGTTGATAAATGTACTTACTGTTTCTGCACTTACAAATTCGAAGAACGCAACCGTTCAGGCCTGCTTCTGTTTGGTTCAGAGGGGAATATTCCCGTAGCAAAGCTCCTTGGAATGTCGCCCTTGCCCCCATCCCATTGTCTACTGCCTGCCCTGGAAAGGATGCTTCTGTGCTTTATAAATACCTTGTATTCCATCAACCTTCGACGAGTTTTAGTCCATGGACAAACAACCAAATACTTCTTGGATAGACGCCAGTAGATCCAACATTTCAGGTGTCTCTGTGCTACTTAGCACAATCACCTGGTCCAGTGTGCCAGTTACCACACAGTAAATTACATAATATGACTGCTCCCGGAAGCAGAGTGGCCCAAACGAGAGCTGAATGAGCATCCAGTACTTAAGACCAACTTGTGGGTCACTAGAAGTGTGGCTGCCCTAAGCATTGCTTCCTTATTGTTCAAAGGGGAATCCTGAGAATACTGTCTGCGTCTTTTGGAGTTCCTTTGGAAATCAAATAAAATGTCATATGGAAGTCTCCAAGGCTAGTGCATGCCTAAAATGTCAACACTTAAGAGAGAAACAAGAGAAACGTAAGTTAAAGACCAAATGCAGATACATGCAGCTGGACGTGGGGGGTAGTGTCCAGGCCAACTTGTGCAATAAAATGAGACGTGGATTCGTATGTAAAGAGTCATGTGGTTCACAAAGATGTAAAGGTTTGTCTGAGTTAATTCTGAAACCACCGGGCGATAGAGAAGCAAGAACTAACAATTGGATCCCGTTCTCCTTTCTACAAAATTCATTCTGTTTCTCATAATAGATTTTGAAACATCTTTGTAAGTTGTCACAAGCTTTTGGATAGTGATGGTATGTTTTGAGCCTTTGGTAGTGATGGTATGTTTTGACGTGGGTTATCTGATCTCCTGGGACTGAGCGAGCAAATGGCCATCCATGACTTTGACTAAGGTAAGCTCAGTAGGGAGCTGGGTGTGAGGTACAGGCGAGCAGAGTCGAAATGTGAATACAGGGTTGAAGGAAAGTTAAGAGTGGATGGTTGGTATAAAGAGAGGAAATGAAAGAGGAGTGCTTGGAGAGAGATGGGTTTTAATGGAATGAGCTTCCTCAGATGGTGTGTGTTTTGAACTACAGGAGATCATAAAACATTAGATGAAGGAGCGAGCTTGCAAAAGAATGAGAGGTGTAGGTAACCATGACTGAACACATCAACAGACAGAGAGATGGGAAGGGAGGAGGGACCCTCGGGATAACGATGGTCTTTAGACATCGTAGGAAGACAAGAGAGAGCCCGCACTCTCCTGTCTTCTCCAGGTCTTTTGAAAAGTGACCTAGGAAATGCCAGCACAGTGGCTTCCCATAATGTAAGACCTACTTTCTGCTAGGTGGTCAGAAGATCAGTTTTATACACTTTTTCAAAAAGATAAGGGCTTTCAAACTCGAAGGTAAAAGTTCAGGAGTAGTTGAGAGTGTGTCTACATGTGCCTAAGGCAACAATCAGATGAAACACAGCACTGATGAGACATTAAAAAAATCATTTAATGATTCTTTTGAAGATAATACGGAGTAGAAAAGGCCTGCATATATCTTCCTGTCAACTGTTTTATATGAAAGCAATTGGATTCAGTTTCATTTTGAAACAGTAACTTTTCCTTTAAAAAAAATGGTTCAGAAAACTTCATCCTGAGTACCAGACATTTAATAAATTATTCCCAGAGATAGCAATTCCAGCACAATTATATTAGTTTCCTATTTCTGCTGTAATTATCATACCCACTGATGTCTAACAACAATATGTCACCATCTACAAGTTCTGGAGGCCAGAAGTTCAAGGTGGCTTCTCAGTGGGGTAAAAATCAAAGTGCTAACAGGCCATGTTCTTTCTGGGGAAAATCCCAGGGATGGGGGTGTGGTCCAATAGGTTTAGATGAAAAAGATGAACCGAAAATTAGCACGTATGAAGAAGCCTTATAGAAACTTATTGTTTTTGTAAGCTTATTAAAATATAATTTTGAAAAAAAGAGGTGGAGGGGAGACACTCTATGTGGATGGGTGATGTTCTTGAACTCCCCAGGAGTTGTCATTCAGGGAAGTGCCCCAAACCCCCACCTAAACAACCCGGACTATTGCTATTTCTCATGATCGCCCATCAGAAGTTGATTGTTTTCTAGGCCATGCTGAGTTTCAATTTCATACATTCCAATCTTTCAGTACCATTTTTTCTTATAAACAAGTTCTCACTATGTAGCCCTTGGCTGGTCCTGAACCTGTAGAGATTCATCTCCTCTGCTTCCCAAGTGCTGGCATCAAAGGTCTTCACGCCCATGTCCCACTCATCTCTGAATTCCTGATGGTACTTCCCAGGTTATTGCATTCTCAGAAAGCCTTTGCCGGAGCCTGCATCGTAAGCATCTCCAAGTTGTGATACATTTTTAATTTATTTTCGTACAGGGTGAGAGATGGGGATCTGGTTTCTTTCTTTCATGTGGGGAAGTCCAATTTTCCCAACACCATTTATAGACGGGGCTGTAGCTTTTATAACGTATACTTTAGATATCTTTGCTAAAAGTCACTGGCTTTAGCTGCATTATTTTTGATAGATTTTCTCTTTTAATCTAGGCTGTGATATAATTGAGGTCTGATAGTGTGGTGTACATTGTGCCTTTTGCTCAGGATTTCTTTGGCTATCTGGCTTCCTTGCTTCCATAGGACTTTTAAGGTTATTTTCTATATCTCTGTGATGAGTATTATTCAAATTGTGATGAGAGATTGTACTGAATCTGTGAAGTTCATCCACTGTGGGCACTTACTCTGTGGCCTTTGGATTAGAAGGCAGAAGACAACTCCTTCTGGGGTCTCGACGGTCAGCTGCTGTTATGGGCAGGGAGGGGGAGTAAGAGGGAGTGGCTTGACTAATAATGTGCTTCTCCGTCCATCTTGACAAATGTCTTGATAGAGATCAAGAGTCTCAAGGGATTTCCTCTTAACACAAAGGACTGTCCCTTACCTAAGCTCCGTCCACATGACCACACAGTCCCCCCCTGCCAGATGGAGTACAGTTTTCACATAATGCACTTGGCAGAAAAAGAAAACCTATTTTAAGCTGGCTGTTCATTTTTCATGATATACGTTACAAAGGCACTGTGCAGCCTAATTTATTTGTAAGTGGACTAAACTTCAAAACACAATGAAGCCATTTGGCTAAATGCTGACTCCCGGGACTCAGGTTCCTGTATGGCAGAATGAGATCTCGTCTCTTTATACCGATCTTAAAATGTATAAAACAGGCAGAACTCAGGTTGGAGCATAACCCTCAGAGTTGAAAGACCACACAACAGAAGGGTTGGAACTCATTAGCAGACTGTATGAACCGCCCTGTGGTTTTGCTTGAAGTGCCTGGGACTGCTTCTCAAATGTTTTAAATTTGATAATATATATACATACATACATACCTCTATATACAGACACACTATATTGAAAGAGCAAATGTTTCTGCCAAAATTCTTCCAATCCCCGTTCTCCTCCCCAAATGGATTTTGCATGTTTGTAATCCATATGTCCCCCATGTCTTCTCACAGAACTCTCTGTGGGCTGGCTTATAAAAGCTTGCCCTCAAAGGAAAGTCTACGCTAAGCTTTTCTCTAAAAGCTGCCACGTTTTCCTAATAGTCTAACTCTTTGCCCTACTTTTCTCTGAGAAATACAGAATAAACAAAATGTGTGAACATTGAAACCAGGCCTGAGTTTCCAGCTAATTCTCTATTTTAATTGTAGGGACTCAGATAAGACCTTAGGTTCCTTTTGCCTCGTTCAGGAATGGAGGGATCACTTGTGGCCCTTCCAAGACTAAGTCTAGTAAGCAGACGTCTCACTTGGCTAACATTCCTAACCCCCATCTTGTTAACTAGTTTCCTAACTTAATGCTGCTTCCAATCTTCCTTTTCATGAACATATAAGACAATCAAAGGAACCCACGTGAAGAAGAAACTATGGGTTCTCACTAAAGGCAGAGGTGACCTCTGGATCTTGGGAGGGAAGAAGGAACAGAAGTTTGCCCAGGTGACCTGTGGAAAAGAACTATGGCACAATGCTCAAATCCATGGCATGCTCAAACTCTCTGCTTGACAGAAATGGAACGAAAGCACCAGGAAAGCATTGTCAGGTGAGGATTTAGGAAATGAACTGGAATCCAGTATCATTATTTACATGGCATCAGGGAAACCCCATACACAGCAGATCCACACAAGTAAAACAAAATCAAATATACTCTCATTTTCTTTCCTTCCTTCCTCCCTCCCTTCTTCCCTCTCTCTCCCTCCCTCCCCCTCTCTCTCCCTCCCTCTCTCTTTCCCTCCCTCCCTCCTTCCTCCCTTCCTTTCTTCCTCCCTTTCATTCCCCCTCCCTCTCTCTCCCTCCCTCTCTCTTTCCCTCCCTCCCTCTCTCCTTCCCTCCTTCTCTTCCTCCCTCCCTCTTTCCCTCCCTCCCTCCTTCCTTGCTTCCTTCTTTCCTCCAATTGTATTATGTTCTCTCCTCCAAGAACTTTCCAGCATATAAGGAAAAACAGCATTCCATAGCAAGTTACAGGAAAGGGAGGAGGAGGGAGGGAAGAAGGGAGGGAGAAAGGTAATCTACCACCAAGGCCTAGGACAGGTGTCTGGTCAGTCCCAGTGATTCAGCAATTGCTCTATCCACTTTTGCGAACTAAATCCAAAGGAGTGATGCTTTTTATCTATTTGGACATTTAAAAAATTGTCCTATGTGCTTATGTGTGTGTGCGTGCGCGTGTGTGTGTGTGTCTGTGTGTGTGTACATGTGTACATATGTGTGTGTGTGTGTGTGTGTGTGTGTGTGTGTGTGTTGGGGAGTGTATATGTGCACAGGTAAGTGTATTCACTTGTTTGCATGGAGACAAGAGGTCGATATTAGGAGTGTTTCTCAACCCCTCTTTACCTTTCTTTCTGAGTTAGGATCTCTCACTTGCTAAGCCCACTGTCTTAGCTAGGCTAACTGACCAGCAAACCTTAGGGATTCTTCAGTCTCTGTCTTCCTGTCTTGGTGTTACAGGAACATGCCCACGCATCTGACTATTTTACACAGGTATTGGGGATTAGACGTGGGTCCTTGTTTTCCCACAAAAAACCTTTTTTTTCCTTTTTTTTTTTTTTTGACTGAGCTAATTCTCCCAGCCCTCTAAACTTGCCATGGAGAAAGAAGGCAACTGATGACGATGATGACGATGATGACAATGACAAATGATGATGTTTTATGAATATCCTGGGTCCCATGTGGGCTGACTTCCCTGAAGCAGTCTATAGCAGGGGCAGACTGGGAGACTGACTGCTTCTCAGGGAAGCTCCCATAAGGCTGAAGATTGCTGTGGGAACAGCCAGCCCCAGCCTGGGAGAGGCAGCAGAAGATGGAGTGCTTGTAAACAAGATGAGAGAGTAGATGTGAGAGCCCCGTCGCAGTCCTTAAACCAGCCTAGCCTCTGAATGGAGCTACCGTTGTGAGCTACTAGGGGAAGGTTCTTGTCTGTCTACAATGGGTAAGGCTGAGAGTCTCCCAGAGTGCAAGGGCAAGAATCCACTCACCAGCCCCCACCCACCCACACACCTTCAGCTTCTCTGATGGATCTCCACATTCGATTCTGATATTTAAATCAAGCATAAACTACCCAGAGATCCCAAGAGAGCTTTCAGCGTCTGCTGCAGTAGTCATATCTTTGGGGTGGATGAAAGTGGTGGGGATGGGGAGTCAGAACTTTGGATTTTGTGGCTGAAATGTATAGCGAATGACCTGGGTCTGGCTGATTCTGTGACGCACGCATAACAGCGTGTATCACGTGACTCATAGCAGGCAGGATGGAAAAGACCCATGAAGTCACTTTTTCCACCTTGCAGCCATAGAAGTTTTACTCTCTGCCAAGGTAGGATTATATTCAAATATTTGGTCTGATCGGGTTTGAACTTTTTCAAGTAGAAGGGGCTCCCACAAGTTCCCCTGGGATCTTAATTCCACAGAATCACTGATCTCAATCTTTGGAAAATGTTCCCAATGTTCACTTTAAATTTTCCTTTGCTCAATTTCATCCCATTAATCCTACTTATTACCCCTCAGGCCACCCTAAATAATCCCCCGTCTTCTTTCATGTTGACATTCCTCCAATGCTGGTAGTGAGGGGACAGGGGAATACAAAAAAAATGTCTTCTTGGCACGAATCGCAGTCCTAAGTATAAAATGAAGACGAGAAATGATTTGAATAATAGCTTAAAGTGTTGGGGAGACTGTATGTATTAAATGAGAAGGGCTTTTCCAGATGGCCTAGGAAGAGTTCAGCCAATCAATGACAGGTGTTTCTAAGTTTTACTTTACATTCTTAATAGTCTGAGTCAGAGAGTAGCAAAGACAAAATGTCACATAATCGGCCATACTGCCACCTAAGGTGGATAATGGACTATGTCCTTGCAGCCTTTGGGGGAGATAATTCTATATAATCCTCTGATTATTTTTCCCCAGAGGGCAAGGATCACCTCAAATAGCACAAAACCACATACACTAAACTCACAGTGAGTGCTGTGACGCCTCTGTGGCCCCCGGCACAGCAGAACCGAGCCAGGGAAGTCATCCAATACCAGGGAATGCAGCTACAGGGCAGTCTATACAGCAAGAATCCTGGGTACCGACCCCTCAGAGCATCTTTTAACCAAAAGATCGTTGATAAAAATGTAAATTTTTCATCTTAGACCTCTTGTGACTCAAAATTTAGAAGGCTCCTTTTAAACAAATCATTTGACACATTAACAGCCTGGTCCGTGGGGTGACTCTAATCCAATATCATCCGAGAGCACCTTGGATCAAAGTGGGTTAAGTAAACCAGCTCCATGGGAACACAAATCATAAGTTAAGAACCAAGACTCAGATCACAGCAGGGCCAGAGGCAAGTTTGCAGTGTGGTGAATACTGACTATCAACGTGACAAGATCTGGACCTGCCTAAGGTGGCTGGGGTTGGGACTGGACAGGAAGAAAAGGGGGAAGAAGGTCTAGCATCAGGATTTGTCTCTCCCTGCTTCCTGACCATAGACACAATATGATCACCTACCTCGGATTCCCACACTCAGGCCTTCACACTCAGGCCTTCACACTCAGGCTTTCAACTCATGTAGCCAAACCAAATTTGTCATTAAATTTCTTTTTTTCAGTTATGTATCACAACATTGCTAAAATTAATCATACAGAAACGAATATGCATTGAGTGTGAACTGCATTTGCTGGCTATTGGAAGCAAGATGCATGTGTAGGGGGATTAAACTGACAAGGTAAAATGTCCTACCAGACCAGATCTCTTTATACAAGGTCTTAGTCCAGGCTTTCAGTTATTCTTCCCATGTGGTACAAAGTCAAATATGGCAGAACTCTTACTAAATGGAAGACAGACTTATGCTACATGAATGTCTTTCTAATGCACGTGTGTGGTCATGGAGTTGCAAACATAGCTTCCTCTTCAGTTGAAATAAACTGCAGCTCACTAATATTTCAAACCAGAAAGACTAGAAAAGCCAGAAAAGTTGTTTTTTCATTTATGTAGACTTAATGCTATCTCACTATAACTCCCATACTCATTTAGAAGAACGTGAAGGCTGATGTTACTATTTATAGGGAAAAGTCTACGCAGTTTTGGAAAATAAGGATCAATTCGAAGGGTTCACACCCTCAGATTTCAGGATCAATCACAAGGCTATGATATGCAAGGCTGTGGTGGAGCTGGAGGTGCAGAAAGATTATGTCTATCAAAAGATGGAGAATCCAGAAGTGTATCTCTCCTTACACATTCATGGGCAATTGGTTTACAACAAAGGTGATAGCGGAATTCAGTGTGAGGGACGCTGAGATAACTAGATATCCATATGCAAGCATGTCCAACATTTTACACCATGCTGTATGGCAAATCAAACTGATCACAGGCAGTGCTCAGTAGCCAAACCCATAAAACTCCAGAACAAATGGGGGGAAAGTCTTTGCTATCTTAGAATACAGCTATTTCTTAAGTATCATCAGTCATGACAGCAAAATCTTTATTTAAACTTCAACACGGGGGTCCCTACATGCCCCCTAGTGCTGGCTGAAGTTAAAATTTACTTAATTAATTATAAATAAATTAATTTAAAAAACTGATGATGAGGGCAGCTCAGTGGAGAAGCCCAAGCTTGCTGCATAACCTGAGTGCCTGGGTTCAGACTCCCAGAACTCATGAAAAGCTAGATGCTGTGGCACACATTTGTAATCTCAGTGCTTCTAATCTGCAATGGAAAGTAGAGACAGGAGGACCCCTGAGACCCCTGAAATCCCTGAAATCCCACAGGCCGAGCTACACAACCGCTAACAAGGGACTCGGCTCAGTCTAGATGTAAGGTGAGGACCAACATCAAAGGCTGTCCTCTGACCTCCACATGTGTGCTGTGGCATGCACCTAACTGTGTCAATACTCACACGCATGAGCACACAAACATAGATATGTATACACATAACATACACAGAGAAAAGGATTTTGTAAAGGACAGATAAAAATGCTACGTAAAAATGGGAAGCTGGTGAAATGCTCGCACGTGACTTAGAGCTGTGTAGAGTGGTTTAAATACATTTTAAAAAGTCTGGTAGGAAAGGATAACACACACACACACACACACACACACACACACACACACAGGGGAGAAGAGGAAGGGGGAAGGGGAAGGGAGAGAGTGTGCTGGAGAGAGACAGCACTCACTACAGAACACAGCTGAAAGTCTAACAATGGCTGCAGCATGTAGAAGGAACAGCCATTGCAAAGGGCCTGTTGGTGATGCAGGCTTTACAGACCTGGCCTTAGATTCCAGGAACTGGTCTGCTTGTTTTCCAGATATCATCTCTTAGCAGTTTATTGAGGTAGGAGTCACTTTTCCCACAGTCAGGATGAAGAAACAGAGATTCACAGATAGGAAAATACTTGCCCAGAGACACCAAATCTAGTAAATGATAAAATAGGAGCCCAGTGGTGGCCCTTCTTCTTAGCTTCATCTCTTTGTTCAATCTTCAAGATGACACATTTACAACCGTTTAGAGAATGAGGACATCTGCATAACTGACTCCATGAAACCTTTTAGCCTTCCCTTACAAAATGCCAGAGTCATTCACATGGGAATTGGTTGTTTTGGGGGTTTTTCTTTTGTTTGTTTTTTTGTTTTTGTTGTGGTTATTGTTTTTTAAGGAAAATAAAAAACCTTAGCAAAATCAGGACACAGATCTCTTAAGGCATCCCCCTGAATAGTTACAAGTACCTCAAAGGACTGATCATGCGACTTTGGTCATGTGATGAGGGTGGATAAAAGTACCTAAAATATCCAAATATAAGGGGTGAAGATAAGCCTTTGTTGGGCTGTTATACTGGGCCTGTACAATACTTCTTCTGTCAGAGGACCTTCTGTTCTTTCTACGCTGTTGCTATGGATGGAAAGTTTGTCACACATGTATGTATACACATGAACACACAAATACACCACACACACACACACACACACACACATACACACTCCACATGCATCAGCCTAGTGCTTTGTCCACTAATTAGGTAAGAGGGTAGAGCCCTTGTGGATGGATTAGTGTTCTTACAAGAAGACAAGGAAGCCAGATCTAATGGCACAAGTTTAGCAAGTCCCTAGCAAGCAAGAGAATGGTAAATTTGAGGCCAGTCTGGGCTGTTACATAGACTCTTTCTCAAAACAGATAAAGAGACGAAACTAATTGCTTTCCCTCTGCCCTGTGAGAATGAATGGTTCATTGGCACACCAGGAAATAGTTCTGGGACGGCTCCTGGGGACTCCCATGTGAGTCAAAGCCACCAGGTCTATGAAATACTGATTATATAACAACCTGTTCTAGCTTGGTTTCTATTGCTGGGATAAACACCAATTGCCATTTTGACGTTCTCATGACTCAAAACCAGTACCACATGGCGAAGTCTTATACATTATCAACTTTTGCCATCAGCTTAGGTGCAGCCTTGGCTGCTCTGGACGACAGCTTCCATGTGCTGGCCCTGACAAAAGACTTCCCAGAAGATTACACCTCAGTATTGCAGGTTTCTTATTGATCACAACTGATTGATTTTTCTTTTAGTTCCAGCACCCATTGTCCCCGGAAGCAAAGGTTTCACCTCTATGAAGTCAACCAGCCCTGTTAAAGTTGTTAAGAAATTCTCAAATTTCCCTCTAATTTTTCCAAGGCAGACCTTGTCCGTGTTGCTCCCAGCATCCTCTCCCAGTTCCTACAACAGCACCTTTAGGTCTGAGCACTCGGTCACTGTCCCAGGTCAAAGCTCCAGAATCCTCTACCTTCCTCTCACGAAACAGTTGTAGCAAACAGCATGTGACCAGGCCCATTACACCAACCTGCCACATTCCTAGAGGCCAGTTCTGTCCTAGTTTGCTTTTGGCTTCTGTGGTAAACACCATGCCCAAAGTCAACTGTGAGGAATAAGCCATTTACTTGGCTCATAGGTTTCAGTCCATCATTTCGGGAAGCCAGAGCTAGAACTCAAGGCAGAGACCTAGACGTAGGAACTGAAGTTGCACCCATGGGGGAATACTGCTCACTGGCTTGCTTGCCCTGCCTTGCTCAGCTCCCTTCCTGTGAGAGCCCAGGGCCACTCGCCCAGTGACGCATGGCTGACAGTGGGCTGTGCCCGCCCACATCAATCCACAATCAAGAAAATGCCTACACGGTCATGTCCAAAGCCTAATCTGATGGTGACAGATCCTCAGGTGAGGTTCCTTCTCCTCGGGCGTGTTGTGTCGACCACAAGATCAACTATCGTACAACCCAACGGGGGACTATACTGAGGTAAAATACAAAGTAACACCCAAACTAATCAATTTTTTCCTTAAAGAAATGTTTCCTAATACACTTTTTGAAAGTAATCACATCATTTTCTCCCTTTCTTTCCCCACCCATCCCATGCATCCCCCTTCCTTCTTTTTTCTTTAATTGTTTATTTTTTTATTTTCCAAAGAAAATAATCCCTTCAGAAAGCATAAGTCCTGTTTTATTGGTTTTTGTTTATGGTCCAGAGTTGTGAAATTTGGGGAGAATGTATTACTTAAAGTACATGGCAAATCATCCCATTAATATGCTCTCCAGATTAGTTAGATGTCTTACTGAAAATTGTTCTTGATACTGGATTCCAAGAGTTCTGAATCAGTGTAAAAAAAACTCTAAAGAAGGACATTATTAAAGGATCCCCTGGTATCTCCTGGATACAATAAAAATCAGTTTTTATTTTATATTCTAATTAATTGTATTTGTAAAGACAACCTTGCGTTTTTAGATTGGACCATCGTAAGGTAAGGTGGTGGGCTGGTACCAAATAGAAAATGACCTGAGAGTTCCTTACCTGACAGTTCTAACTAGCAACTCAGAGAAAGAAATATGTCCAAGAGCTGAGCTAAATATTTATTCTCCTGAGACAGGAAAAGGTACAACTACTGAATGCATAAATTCCTTAATCCTCGCCAATGTTTTGTACTTAGAAATTTCTGGAAGCTGGAATCTCATCCAGAACTGGGTAAAGAAGGAAAAGCCCAAACCCTTGGTACAGAAACAGGGCTTCAGGAATTCCAAAGCAGCCTCCCATGGACTCTCAATACAGAACTCAGTCCTCGGGGGAGTCCAGGTCCGAGGCAGCCAGTTTGAGTGTATGTTTTCTTGAGCAAGTTTATTTTCTGACTTATTTAGAAAGTTGAGGTTAAAGATGATCTAAGATTTAAAAATAATAAGATTGAAGTTGGCAAGAAGGCAATTCGAGACATTAAACTTAAACTTCATGTCATTACAGATAGCATCTGAGATGGACTCAAGATACGGACATTTCCCTGCCTTTTCCTTGAATGGGATTCCAGAATATCCATCTTTGAGTGAGGGGTTTGTTTTCTCCTCCACTGGACCTGGAAGCCATTTTTTGTTCTGCCTCAGCTGCCTGCTTGTGACCTCTCTCTCTGCAGCTTGGTGGTTTGATTTGGGGTAAGTAGAGAGGGCACGACGACATGGCCCACACAGTTTGACAGTGTCATCTTATGTTTGGCTGCAAAAGCATGTTCTGCAGGCCTTCCCTTCCCAGTCAAACACATGGCCTGCCTCAGTTCACATTTTCCTCTTCTCTGGACAAGGCAAAGTTAGAGGCACCATTCCCATGGACCTGGCACCGGAAATTATGACTGTCAATGGCAGAGGGAAATCACAGACATCGTCTGAACTGGGGGTAACACAGTCCAAAGCTTGGTGGGCGAGAGAATCCACACTGATGGCTACAATTTATGAGAAGAAGGCCTCTGGGGAAGGGAATCTGGATTACGGTTGATCTTTTCCCTTTCAGAAGAATCTATTTCTCTAAAAAGCCCAACTCCCTTAGTTTAGCTGGGCCATTATTGCCTGGGAGTTTTATTTCTTTTTGGGGAAAATTTCCAACATGCAGCATGACTTCTTTTCACCCCTAATTGTGATCCGTCCTCCTAATTGAAAGGCAGACCTTGTGGTTTGCAGAGCGTTCATTTGTGAGGGTTAAAATGCTTACCATCGTAAATTATTTCATTGTTCAACAAGGATGTAAAATAATTAATTGGCTATTTGGCAGATACGTTCAGCATTCTCGGGATCTGTTTTATAAGAGGTTTTATTGATGAAAATGTGTCTAAGGCCGAAGCGATGCACTTGGCTTTAGCACTTGGCAGCAGAGAGACAGAATCCTAAAGCAAAAGGCCTCCCTGGGGCAGGAGGCAAAGTCGGATTCTGCATGTGTCATTAGGGGTCTCCTTCTACAGACAATTGGCAAAAGGTGTCAGTGGCTGTTTTACGATCCATTTTGATTCTGTGTATGAGCAAACCTCACGTTTCAGCAGGGAGACAAACCCTCACTTAACCACATCGCTCTTCAATGATTTTTTCAAGAACTTACATTAACTCTTAAAATTGAAAAGAATAAACAGAGGCACCATAAACCTTTATAGCCAAAGTCGCAGGCATCACATGCTAACTCACTTACTGCTACACTGGTGGGAATCGGGGATGTTTGAGGTACTACATTAGTTTTAGACAGAGAAATAATAATAAATGTTCAAGTTCATTCTTGAACCTGTGAAAGTAAACCTGTCTGTCACTGGAGCTAAGAAGTTTAAAAACTAGACAGGGTCTGAATGACAGGGACACAACCAGCTAGATCTAGTAAGTCCCTGTTACAGACTGACCAGTGATGCACAGGCCTGGGAGTTAGGCTGGCATTGGGTGAATGGTCACCTATGGGCTTCATTGAAAACCTGTCTGTTCATGGCAGGAGCTGACTCGCAACGACGCCATGGAGGACACATTAATTTTTGCTTCCCTAAACCCTCCATTCTAGCAGAAAGTCAAGAGCAACAAACAAAACAGAAATGAGAGGGGGGGGGAGAGATGGGTGAGGGAGAGAAATAAAGAAAAAAAGGAAAGAAAGAGGAAGTCAAAGCCTATTGTCAGCATTTGCTGTAGCAATGTGTGTTTATAATAAAAGCTTACAAAGTAAAACGTCTGTTTCTACATTCAAGTGTACTCTCCAAAATTAGCCTGAGTGCAGAAACGCTATTGGAAAAGAATAAGCATCTTCTGCAGTGTGAAGAAAGGGTGTAGCCATCTGTGAGTATAATTTCCACTGTGCCATAACTAACCCCAAAACAGCTAGCAGAAGTTAACTACCGAGCAGAGTGGGGACCTCTCTTCTTAACCTAAAAAGGTTCTCTATGTTGCTCCCCGTAATCACCCCCTCTCAGGAACTCATGGCTTGGCTTTAAAGAGTTTCCTGGAATCCATGTGGGAGAAAGGAAGGAAGAAAGGAAGAGGGGATGAGGAAAAGAGAGAAGAAGGGAGGAAGATTTACAATGAGTTGTATTAGTCAGAAAAAGCACTAATAGAATAATAAGTAGTGCGACAAGTTGATGCTAGATATATGATTAGTAGATGATAGAGAGATAGATGATAGATAGATAGATAGATAGATAGATAGATAGATAGACAGACAGATGATAGATACATAGATGATAGATAGGTGATAAATAGAAGCTAGATATCTGATTGACAAATCTATACAGATAGGAACTAAATAGATATTAGACTAATGATAAAGAGATAATGATGGAGTCAGTTATTTTTGATCCAGCATATATCATATACACATAAATATCATATGTGTGTGCGTGTGTGTGTGTGCGCACGTGCGTGCATATTTATTTAAGGAATTGGTTCACACAGTTGTGGGACCAGCTTTCTGAAATCTGTAGTTTAATTGGAAAATGGAAACTTTTCAAGGTTACTTACATTTTATTTATCTTTTTAATTTTTATTTAGTGGATGTGTGCATGCATGTGTGGTGTGGTAGGGTAGGGGTGAGAGTGGTGTTAGTGTGTGTGTGTGTGTGTGTGTGTGTGTGTGTGTGTGTGTGTAAGTCTGAGGACAGCTCTGGGGGTCTTGGGGCTGAAACTCAGGTTGCTAGTCTTGGCAACAAGCACGTTTATGTTCTGAGCTGTCGTGCTTGCTCCTCCTCAGAGTTTTATGGTTTTGAAACAGACTTTATTTTGTGAGAATCCCACTCTTCCCTCTTAAGGCTACCATCTGATTGTACAAGGCTCACCCCATTACCCAGGATAACTAATCTAAAGTGAACAGATCCTAAATGTTAATCGTGTATGTAGAATGGCTTCATGGCAACATCTATGCCTTGTAGCCGGTCCTTGCTAGCACATAAAATCAACCATGCTTAGTGGTATAGGCGCTATAAATGGAACAGATGGAGAGATGGCAGTCTCTTGTTCTTCATCATCAAAAGCATGAGAAGCATTGGAGAAGATGGCCGTCTGTGAGGTCAGCTATACAGTCACCCTGGTTGGGCATGGAAGGGAAGCAGCTCTGACTTCAGGCTCAGGATTTGCTCCATTCATTCCTCATCCAAGAAAGATGTGTCCAGGCACTCACTCTTCTGATTTTCATCAACCTCCGGGAAAGGTTCTCTTTCCTGTAGCTGTGCTGTCAAGGGACATTTCTGGAGTGCGGTACCTCAAGCAAGGATTTCCTCAAATGTCTGACAGGGGGTTGACACCGCAGCCTCACACACATTCATCATTTGAATGAAGCCGCCAACTGGCCTGGTCACACTGGCTCAACCGACCGCAGGCAGCAGGACAAGGTGTTGGATGGCCAGTAAACACACTTGGCTTATTCACTTAGGAAAGAAGTGTGCAATGTGTTCAGGCTTAGTCATGGGTACTTTGAGAGGGTTCCTTTAGACTATCCTTCATAGGGGACGCACTATTTCCAAAATGTAAGAGGCATGTGGGCCAAGTACCCCACCCCTGAATAAATTGCCCTCCTGATTATTCTATGAGTAAAATATTATAAATTCAAATAACCTCTTCAGATCATTAGGATGCAGGAAGTGAATCATAAAAGGAGAATTTGGCCCCTAGATTTTTTTGGGGGGGGAGCCTCATTAATTAGTGGAAAGGTAAACTCGAAAACCGTGAGTTAATAATATTTTGAAAAGAAATGCTATTTATGACTTTCAAGTTCTTGCAAGTGTAATAACTTCAAAGTCTTGCTTAATCCAGTTCTTTTGTGCATGTATTATTTGTTTTGAGAAAGTACTTCAAAAATAGAGTGAAATCATGGGTACAGAGAGGAAGGCTGCTCTGGCCAAGCGATGCGTTGTAATTTAATTACTCTGCGCTTTGTCGGTACGACTCGCTCCTTAGGAAAGAGACCGGGAGGCAGTTTTCTACTTAAGCGAATGCTAACATCTTAAATGGGTGACTGTTGTGTTATTTTCTCCCCTAAGTGCATATTAGATTATACTTCATAATGTTAAATTAGGTTAAATTGGGATCAATATTCCCCAGAAGAGGTCAGCTCGGTAAGCATAAAATCTAGGCTGATACAGCTCAGGAAGCACTTCAGAGGCTGTGGGGAGGGCGAGTTGGAGTTCTTAGCGTGAAACCCGTCCTATAGACAGCTCTTTACACACACACACACACACACACACACACACACACACACACACACGCAGAGATGCACACAAATGCTCACCCAAACACATATGTATACATGCATAAATATATAGAAAATCATGTATGAACACACAGGTACACATGAATAAATACATACAACCATGCACACTTGGCAACACACCACACAGATGCACACAAATGCACACCCAAACACATATATATATACATGCATAAATATGTAGAGAAGCACATGCATAAATACATATAACCATGCACACTTGGCAACACACACACACACACAGATGCACACAAATGCACACCCAAACACATATGTATACATGCATAAGTATATAGACAAGCATGTATGAACATACAGGTACTCATGCATACACACACAGATGCACACACACACACACACGCACACACACACATACACATAAGCAGTCACATATCGTGGTACAGAGGGGAAGTTGCAGGCTGTGCTGAAGCAGTGGTGACCCTGCCCTTCAGGGACCTTTTCTAAGAGGTGATGACACACAAGAGAATAGAGAGAAGGGTGGAACACTGCATATTACATAATTTATAACCTCATTTGTACCCAAGGACCCAACCCTAGCAGAACCCCAGATGACAATGGCTACGTGAACCCTGTAGACATGGAAATGGAGGATTGATGCACCCAGGAGCTCCTAACCCAGCCTCAGATGCAAGCCTGACGGTAAGACCCCACCGTCCCTGAGGCCTCACCGAATCTGATGAGGTAACGCACTGAAGTAGGAGGAGCAATTGTCCGCACAGAGCTGGTGGACAACCTGGACCACACGTACTATAGATTCTGGTATCATCCTGGAGAGAAACAGCAGTGTGTGTGCATTGGGTGTGTGTGTGGGTGTTATCAGACTCCCAACAAACTGGCAAACAGTAGACAAGTTGCAGGCCTTGTTTCAACTTATGGGGAAAATTGAGCACTTCAACCACTTGTGTATCATGTTCCATTTCATATCTGTTGCACTTACGAGGCACTTTGATGTGTTTGCAAACAGTTGTTTTCTTCCACAACAACCCAGTTGCTAGGAGACCCCTTTTTCCTCTACAATTAACCTTGCCCATTTTCCCACCCACGCCGTGTTTCCTGAGCCAGCACACAGTGCCGGGGGAGAATCTCATTGAGCTGTTCTGTCCTCTTCGGTCCCCGTAGGCTACGATGCTGTCTTCGCCTCTTTTGGAGCACACACTTTTGAAAGGTCTCCATTAGCCACTCCTTGGATTGCCTCTCCATCGCGGTTGCTCTGATAGCTCCTCAAGATTAGACCCCAGGCTGTATCTTAACGATCCTGCCACACCGGGGGTCGGTTGTGCTTGCCTGGGCTGTCTGTCTTCGGACCAGTTGCTCAGGTTTGGATCTGGGTTTTGCCTCAGGAACCCGTGTCTGGCTCTTGGTGCGCAGCTCGGGGCTACTGAAGGGCAGTGGAAACGTTAAGAGGTGAATGGAGGACTGGGGTGATGTCTCAGCTGGTTGAGAATGCCTGAGGACCTAAGCTGAGATCCTCAAGACAATGTAGGAAGCTATATGTGTGTGCCTGTAACCTCAGCACTGGAGGTACAGAAGCAGGGCGATGGCTGGGGCTTACAGACTGCCCATCCTAGCACCAGGTTTTAAAAGAGACCCTATCTTAATAGAATAAGGTGCAGAGTGATAGAAGGGGCATCTGATCTCTTCCTCTGGCCTTCATTAACACCATATGTGTACAGATGTATAAAATACACGTGTACACACACACACACACACACACACACAAGTGTACAGAGAAAGGGCAATGATTAGTTTTAAGTCACGGCAGACTTAAAGCAGAGGCATGAAATAATAAATATAAAAGAAAAGAAAAATAGGAATTCAGTTCTTCCCTCTCTTACGTCCTGAGCCTTTCCACTATGCTGTGCTCTCGGCCTTTACAGCCCCAAAGCAAGGGCTTTGATTCTGTGATGAATTTTACCTACAGCCAGGGATGCCCTTCTCTTTCTAAGTGCATAGATCCTCTCAAATCTGTGCTACACAGACAGAAGGTGACTACCATGATTGTCCCCATTAGATGTCCTCCATCACTCAGCTGAAGTATACAGGGGTCCTTGGGAAGGTCACTGTTTTCCCTGCACAGTCAGTGACTATATTAGGAAAAAGTTTTGAGGATATCTAAATAGCATCTCAAACATTTTCCTGCTAATTTTAAAATCTATAGACAATGTAGAGGGACAGTTTTCATGTCAGCAATTATTTCTTTAATTAATTTACATCTATATGAATTTGTAAACACACATCTTAGCCATGGGGGGGTATGTAATCAAAGCTATTGATTCTACTACTCAACCTGTTCTAGTTTTAGCTGTTTGATTCCCCCTCGGTTGACCTCCGTGTCCTTACAGCACGGAACTCTCTCAGTATACATGCTTTTTTTCTGAGTTACTCTGTGGCATAGGCTAGAACTGAACTCATGATCCTCCTGCCTCAGCCTCCTGAATAGGATCGCAGATACAGAATGTATACTGTGTGGATGCAAGGAAATGATTAGAAGGGAACAGGGACATCAGTGTCTTCAGGCTCCGTAACTGTATCCAGTGACTACAACCAGCCACTACTCCAGAGAATCCTAAAGCCTTCTATTGGAGAACAGCTCTGAACCCACAGCTGGACGGTGAAGGAGACTTCGATAGAGGACTCAGAGAACCGGCCTCTGAGCCTGTAAATGTCTTCATCCACGTCATTTGAAACACAGGCCATTTTGTAAAACGCCTCTCCTTCCCTGCTCTCTCTATGCAGCGATTTATCCTTCTACTTAGTCAAAAAGGTGAAGTGGGCTTCTGCTATCTGCCCTGCGCAATGGTTGGGTACCAGGTAATACAATAAACACTGAGGAAGATGGATTCCACCCTTCCCCTGGCGAGGCGTCCGGACTGGTAAAGGAGTGATTGCTTAAACACATAAGCAAACAGTTAAAATGTGGAGTGGTCAGCGCTGAGGTTGCCAGTGCGAGGTTCACGTGTAGGTAGTGTGTGGCTGAGATTTGAATGGGGTGGAGCAGGAGGCTGTGAAGGGCTTTTAGAAAGCGATCCCAACGGTGTCAAAATATCTACTTCCAACAGGGGTGTGTTTCCAAAATAGAGTGGCAAAGTTAGGGAGAGCAGAAAGAGAAACTGTGTAGGCCTGTAGACAGTGGCTGTGAAACAGGCTGGAGACGCGCGCCTAAGGGTGCTTGCTCACTGCCTCTGCGGAGGACCCGCATTCAGTTCCGAGCGCCCACATCAGGAGGCTCACGGCCACCTGTATGCAGTTCCAGGGCCTGGTGTGACCTCCATGGGTACCCGAGTGTGAACAGCGCACATAAATTCATGCAGGCACATGTGCATGCACAGATAAATAAATAAAAAATAAAGTCAAGAAATCTTATTCAAAAAAAACAACAACAACAAAACCAGAACATCCCTCAGCTCAGAGATGGCAGAGTCAGCAAGTCACAAGTGTATTCACTGGTGACAAAAGGGGAGAAATACAGAAGGCAGGAGGAGGAGGTGACAGAAGGGAAAGCAGAAGCCGGGTCAGGGTGGGCTTTGTCGGACAGACTTATGTCTGCAGGCATAACGCTCACTAACGCTGAGCGCCGCAGAGGCCCTTACCGCAGGAAAGCGGCATGATCTGATCGGATTTATGCTGTAGACAGATCACTCAGGCTGACCTGTGAAGCATGGATTCAAGGGAACTCAGCCAGCAAGTGTTTTAGCAATTAGGTGAGATGATGTAACAGAGTCGGGAGCAGTGGATGGATTTTAATATTTAAGAGGTGAAATCAGCAGAAACTGAAGATTTATTGAATGGGAAAGATGTGAAGGAAGCACAGTTCCTGGGAGAACACAGACTGATTGTGCAGCCGACCAGCTGCTGCCCCTGCTGCTGCCCCTGCTGCCCCTGCTGCTGCCCCTGCTACTGCTACTGCTGCCCCTGCTGCTGCTATGCATGCTGCCCCTGCTGCTGCTGCTGCTACTGCTGCCCCTGCCCCTGCTTCTACCCCTGCTGCTGCCCCTGCTGCTGCCCCCACTGCTGCTATGCATGCTGCCCCTGCTGCTGCTGCCCCTGCTACTGCTGCCTCTGCCCCTGCTGCTGCCCCTGCTGCTACCCCTGCTGCTGCTACCTCTGCTGCCCCTGCTGCTACTGCTGCCCCTGCTCCTGCTACCTCCACCCCCAGTGCCCTTCCAGCCACTTGTGTCTGGTCGTTGCTCCATGGTGGGTTTCAGGCAATGGATTCTCTCTCAGGGATACACCTAAAGCGGCCTGTGTCTTTGGTCAAAAGGCACAGCAGTTGAGCTGGTCCCATTTTAGGGATGCACACTTGAATACTTAAGTTGCTGTTGGCCAAAGGTCCTTTTATAACTGTTAATACAGTCTGGGAGACGAAGATTTAAGACTAAGTATCTGCTACCCAATAGGTTTTGTACGCAAGTAGATTCCATCCATGGGGTTGGTTTTGATCGCGGTGTCACACGTCAGCTTTCTCGGATCATGCTTCATTCTGCACTTACCAGTTTTCATCTGAAAGTTAACAGATTATAAACAGATGGACAACAAAATAAGTGAGGCTTCCTTCTAGCTTTTTCCCCCTTTAGGGTTTCTCCCTCTCAGCAAAGACTTGGTCATCTTATTCCCAGTGCTTTCTGATGGTGCCGTGCTCACTGTGGCTGTTCACGGTGGGCCTTGCTTTCCATTACTCTCGGGGACTTTCCCGTTTCCTCATAGAAAAGATCCATTGTTTGATTTCTCTGCTTCAGGCCTGAAGCCATTACTCCCCCACTCACCCCTGTTTTCTTTCAGAAAAGAGCAACATTTGGAAGTATGGACCCTGTCGACAGACGTACTCTGTCACTGAGAGACGGTCTCTTGGGAACTTTGTTTTGGGGAATCCATTGAAGCCTAGGGAAGAACTGCATGGAGAGAATTTGCACTGGTGTTTGTCAGAAGCCTGACCAGATTCCTATCAAGAGTGTTGGGGTGAGAGGTGGGGGCTGGGGAGATAACTCCGTGGTTCAGAACACTTACTGCTTTTGAGAGGACCCAGGTTCAGTCCCCAGTACCCAGCTCACATCTGTCTGTAACTGCAATTCTAGGGGACCAAACTCCCTCAGGCACCAGGTGTGCATGTGGCCTATATACACGTGTGCAGGCAAAGCACTCGTATATGCGCACATATAAAGTAAAAATAAGTAATACTTGAAAAAATAATAAAGTTTTCTAGGTCCGCAAGGTAGCCGAGTGGGTAAAAAGGTGCTGGCTGTGAAGCCTGATGGTTTGAATTCGATCCCAAGTCTCACATGGTGGACGCAGAAAACTGACTCTCAGGTTGTCTTCTAATTCCACATACAGGCCACAGCACAGAGGCCATCATATACACAGACACCATGTGCAGGCCACAGCACAGAGGCCATCATATACACAGACACCATGTGCAGGCCACAGCACAGGGCACTCATATGCATGCAGACACGCAAACAAACACAGATGTTTGATGTTAAACTCGTGGCTTAAGTCTTCTAGAGCCACCAAAGGAAAACTCTTCTCTCGGGGCGGGAGAGCTGGTTCACAGGTTAAGAGCATTTGCTGCTGCCCTTCCAGAGGATCCAGGTTTAATTCCCAGCATCCATATGGTGGCTCACAACCACCTGTAACCCCACTTCCAAGGGATCTAGTGCACCCTTCTGGCCTCTGTGGACATCAGGTGTGCATGCAGTACACATACAAAGCAACACCCACACATATAAAATAAACAATAATATATATTTTATGTGCCTCCTGAGACGGGCTACTTTCCTAACCACCACCCTCATTCCCCCAGCCCCCACTCTGCTCCACCCCTCGCCCCTCGCCCCTCGCCCCTGCTGCTTGTGCCCACAAGCTGCTCCTGTGTAAACAAGATCAGAGCCCATGCGCTCCAAGCAAATCCTCAACCACTGAGCTATAATTTCAAACTCCAGGGCTACTTTCATTCAAACGCTTCCGGTAGTTGAGCCTTGGAGTTATTTTATTCATAAAATTCTAATATAGCTTTGATAAGAATGATATCACCGAAAAGTTAATTTAGAAAACACAATCCTTTGTAATGGTCACCATCCCACAGAGAAGTGTAATATACCGTAGTGTTGCTTTAGATCACCCTTTATAAAGCTATGGGAATTGTGAATTTTCTTTCTAGAAGTCTGGTTTATTTATTGATATGACTACTCATACAGACTGATATTACTTTGCTTTGTTGGTTTGATTTTATTTTTTTCCCTTAACACATTGACTGACTCTCTCTCTCTCTCTCTCTCTCTCTCTCTCTCTCTCTCTGTGTGTGTGTGTGTGTGTGTGTGTGTCTTTATGTATGTATTCTGTATGTGTATACATGTGCCAAGTCATATTTGTGAAGGTTAGAGAACAGCTAGAGGCAGTCATTCCTCCCCTGATAGCACGTGCATCCCAAAGACCAGTCCTCTGGCTTAGCATCATCCACCTTTACCCATGAGACATCTCTCTAGCCCTGGTTTGGTTTATTGTTTTGTTGTTCTTTTTTTATGGTTATATAAATGATACTTTTCCAGTATAGTGCATGATTGTTGATCATCCATAAAACTATCAATATTTATAACTATCATGTATCACTGATGAGCTCTTATGAACTCAGTAGGGTTTTTTTTTTTGATCGATACTCTTGGAATGGTGGAGCTTAAAGTCAAGTTGTCTCCCATATTCCGTGCTTCATCATCTGCAGTGAGAAGGCTCCTGATCATTGTTTTATTGATTAGTGCTGGGACTAGCAGTGGAGTGTTCTATGGATAGTTAAGACCCACGCTTACTTTGAATAGCCGAAGAGCTGCTATGTGATCCCCCGATCTGAACTGTGTGGGTGACGTAATGCACATGCAGCCCCCACAATGCAGCTTCCTGAACAGACACAGGCCCAGCCCCAGAGCAAGGCCTCCAAGGGCACTTCCTCCACACAAAGGGCCAGGGCAGATGGAGATCATTTTCATGCAAATCTAATTCTTCGAGAGCTTTGGTATTCCTTGTCCGCATTGTCCAGGAATTTAAAATAAATAAAATGAAGGTTGTACAGACCTTCGTGAGACTCTTCCTTTTAACTGGAATCCATGTGCATGTGCTTAGAGTCTAGAACCAATCTGCTGCCTGCCCAGGTCAAACGGAATTAGAGCAGACTAACTGGGAATAATGCCCACTGTCTCCCAGGACCAAGTATGCCTACCTTAAACACCCAACGCTGTTGAGAAAAGAGCCCTTTTCTCCTGAGGTTACTGTGAAACAGTGGGAATGGGCCTGGGCCTCTCCGGATGGGAAATCTGAGATGTTTCATTTAATATTGATGTGCTTTTAGACAATATGCTTCTATTGTTAAGATTGGGTCCATGTCACATTCTAGAAAACCTTATGGCCCTGTCATATGAATGGGTACTGTTTAACAGAATACATAAAGGCTCAGCCTCATCGTGGTTTCAAGGGTAACTTTGCAGCCCTAAGGTCTGAGCCTCCTCCTCAAGATTCCACATGGTTTCTAGAGCCTTAGGATTCAAATCTCGGTTTCTGGTATCTTAGAGGGGGAGAAGGTAAGAGTGAGAGTTGGTATGAAGCGAAGTGGAACAGAAATGTTCTTTAGGTCACCCTGAAACTGCCACACATTCCTTCCGGCTACAGCCATTGACCAAAGCCCAGTCACAGCACACTGTGACTGTTTGAACCTGAAATGTCTACTATAGATTCATATTTTTGACATTTGATTCTTGGCTGGTATTTGAGATGGTCAAGAAACTTTGGGATTCCGTGCCTAGTCGGAGGAGGTTAGTCAAGGAAGGTGGGTTCCTGGGAGTGGCCACTTCCTGTCACTCACACTGCTTCCTGGCCATCCACGATGTAGACTAAACTGCCCTATCATGGATTCCTGCCTGAATCCTTTGAAGTTTGAGAAAAAATTAATCTTCCCTTAAGTTATTACTAATGGGCATTCCATCACAGAAAGGCAGCTAATGTGAGTGTCTAAGTACAGAGGACACTGGGAAGAGGAATCCTAGTTAACTGAAAATCAAATTTTTATTTGGGAAAGTCTACGTCATGGATTTGGGTTTACTTCTAAAAGGAGCATAATAATAATAACAATTTCAAAGCTTTTGTAAAGGTTAATTTAATTGGCATTACTAATATTTTACATGGTAGCTGTTTTCATTTCATTTCCAGATGGCATTGCTAAAGTACCTTGACAAAACTAGCTTTGACAAGGAAAGGCTTGGCTCGGCTCAATGTTTCAGGATAGAGTCCATTACTGGAGAGAGTCTAGGCAGGAATTTAAAGCAGCTAGTCACATACTTACACAGTTTCTCAGTTGACATAGCTAAACAAAAGCAGAGAGAAATAAAAGTGGACAAACCTGACTCAGATTTTTTTCTCTACTCTTACACCACTGTCCATGACCCACGCCCAGGGAATCTAGTTCCTCAGGAGCCTGGTGTGCTTTCTCCACCATGTTTCCCAAGCATTCAAAAAAATTAAGGTTGCACATTCCTTCTTCGAACAACTCTTCTTGCTCAAATCTTCATGCATAAGTTTGTAGTGATACATAATACAAATAGAAGCAGGGCACCAACCCATGGCATCACCAGCACCGTAGGGTCACATGGCATCTGCTGGGTATTTTCACCTCAATCAGCAAAATGTCTCCACCCGATCTTGCCGCCATGGCTAACCCCAGAAGCAATCACCCTTCTAGTTCCCATGGCACAGATCGTCATCCACCCACTGTGGTTATTGTCACAATTCCCAGTATCCCAGTAAAATCAAAACTCTAGAAGCTTGTAATTTATCAATCAGATTTATATCAGCAAATTCTCACTCCACAAAATGTTCACACAATAAATTCAGAGCCAATTAGTATTGATATAAACTACCCATCTAGATAAGACAAATTGTCCTATAATTATCCATCCCTCATGTGACTTTCATAGCTACCTGTGGCTATTTAAAGCCACATGGGGGTGGGTCATCCTTCTCCCCCTCCATCTTCGTTCCTCCCTCCCTTCTCCTCTCTCTCTTCTCTCTCCAAAATTCTGTGCCCACCTTACTTTTTCACTGCCCAGTCACAGGCCTTGCCTTATCTTGTGCCTGCCCTCACCTGCATAGAGACATCAATCCACATAAGCTTAGTCTAGAACCCAGGAGAGAAAAACCTTCCTGCCTCAATTAATGTAATCAAGTTGAATCCCCACATACATGGCCACAGGAACTACATCCTCTCATTGAGACCCTCTTCTCGGGTAAGTCTAGACTGTGTTGCGTGTTAATATGTGATATGATACTGCCTCAACATACACCATGATTTAGACTACAGATAACAAGCAGAGTAGTAATTTACTCACTTTTTATTATAATAATCCACAGTCACCCAAGTAATGAACTGCTATTGGTTTCGCCTATAAATGTGACGTTTCTTTACAAGTACAGAAATATCTGAGGAGTCCCTGTGAACAGCAGAACTTTTGCAGTAACTGGTACTTGTGTTTTCCAAGCTCACAAATCCATACAGTGACCAAACTGAACTTTGAAAAGGCAGAGCCCTTCCTTGGGTTGGTCACTAAGACTTGCCAGGTAAGTGGCGCCCTGGGATGGGAGCCCCATAGCTCCTACTGCAGAGTTCAAAGCTCTTTATCCTTGATCCAGCTCCCCTTCCTTCCATTGTGACAGATACTTGAGTGCTGGCCAGAAAGTTGGAACACACTGAAATATAAAAATGTCCTACTTAAACTCTAAACTCATCAAGAACGCCGGGATGGTCTGTACAACCTCAGGCTATTAACAGTGATTTCTCTGCTGCTTCATCCCGATCCAGGAAGACGTAATTAAATTGAACACATTTAAAACGTCAACCTTGTCCTACTGCTAGGGGTTCAGCATTCACTTTTTACACTCTAAAAAGAAAGAAAAACATATCCAGTGCGACCAAGTGAAATGTATACGTGTGTCATGTGATCGTTTCTGTACAAAGAAGAAAATGTTGGTTTTGTTGCCCGAAAGAAAATTATTTTAAATAAAATCCAAGATACGATGGTAAGGTCCTTGAAGTTTGAATTTCTGTAACAGACACAATTATTTTCCAGAATCACAGGGCAAAATTCTCCCCTTCAAAGAAATAAGCCTACATTGACATTGAAGGTGGCATTTGAATAAGGCTTCAGTTCTGCCCCCAATTAACCTTCTGGTTAGATCTTCCAAACAGAACAGACCAAGAAGTTCTCTAAGTCCCTGGAGATGCTCTAGGAAGTAAGAAGGTACACATAGAAAAACTGTCATCCCGGTGCCTACACACCTAAGCCTGTGTCCTTTGTCAGATGAAAGCTGAATGCCTTGCTTCATGCTTTTAACCCATCTCTGTCTTTTCCTTACCAGATTTCACTTGTAATTTACTTTTTATGATAAAATGTAATGAGTAATCCCCATTGTAGCAGTAATAGTGTCAGGAGGAGGAGGAGGAGTAGAAGAACGTGGGAGGCAAGAGAGAGGGAGGAAGGGGCTGGGGATTTAGCTCAGTGGTAGAGCGCTTACCTAGGAAGCGCAAGGCCCTGGGTTCGATCCCCAGCTCCGAAAAAAAAGAACCAAAAAAAAAAAAAAAGAGAGAGAGGGAGGAAGAAAAGCATCTGCCCCTTGCTAAATGCCATTCTATGCTAACCCAGTCAGAAGCTCTCTTTCTCTGCACGTTGGCTCGGGTATCAACCCTCTGTGATGTTACCCACAGGTTAGTGGCAGATTCAGCCTGTAAAGTTGGTCAACCACAGATACCCTACGTCATCACTTCCTGTTTCTAAGGGCATTTACTTTCTTCTTCGTTGTGTTGATAATTAAGTGTCCCTTCCTGGCTTTCTAGATTCATTTCTGTTGCTGTGGAAAAACAAACAAACAAACAAACAAACAAACAAACAAACAGAAACCTGACCACTGAAAGCACCTTATAGGAGGGTTGAACTCATTCAGTTAATAATTTCAGATCACACTGCACCATTTCACGGAGGTCAGTCGTGGGACTCCGGCAGCTGGGTACATCACATCCGAAGTCTGGAGCAAAGAGAAGATGGATGTGTCTTGGCTTGCTCGCTCACTTGATGGCTAAAATCAGCTGGCCTTCTCCACTGCTCTATAGTCCAGGGCCCAGTCCATGAAATGGAACCTCCCACCCGGAGGATGGGCCTTCCCACCTCCATTAACAATCCGGACGATCTCCCACAGACATTCCCAAGGCCAACCTGATTGACATACATCCTCATCGAGACGATCTTTCCAGGAGATTGTAGATGGTGTTGGGGTGACAGTTACTCTTGAGCCCAGTAACCTCGTTTTCATTTATGAAAAATCTGCCTATCTTGTCTCCAACACTCATTAACTCATTTCTCCCTCATGTTTTTGATGGGAGGGAGGGCAAAACTTAGTAACACACATTGTTCCATTTCTACTAAATATCCAAAGCGTTTAGGTGAAGGACACACAGACATCTGATGTACAAATATGGACAGAGAGTGAAATGTTCTACCCATAAAGAAATGGGATGGCAAGACATTGAAATGTTCTAGCTGTAAAGAAGTGGGATGGCAATGTCTCTCAATGAATGAGGATGTGCAGGAGGCTTTCCAAATGTGGCCCGTGCTGTTTGGGGCTTTGTCTGCTCAAATACTAAAGTAATACTCATAATTAATATCCAGTGAGCCCCTGTGTACAAATGCCTTCAATCAATGAAATTAACTTTGTGTCCAGAAAAATCTATTCTTCCTCAACTTTCCATCTTTGAATGTCTGTAGCTCCTATGGACTGGAACATTTAACCAGACTTCCAGCGGTCACACACAGCGACCTCTTGGGGAAATGTTCCTGAACAGGATAGTCATGCATTACACATATTGTTACACATGTACATAGGTGAAACCATGCACATGTGTTCGTGCACTCTAAGACTTCTGAAAGAGGATATTTTATGGGTAAATAATTTGTTGCTTATAGACTATTAAAGTTAACCTTTAATGTGCATTTTACTTTAAGTAAGCTAAAATATCTCACAGATGTCTATTATGTCTGAATGTTACCCCTAATTATTCACGGATAAAGTGTCCAGAATACAGCACAATTATTCTCACCAGCTCAGACGCAGAGGAAATAATATGACATGAAGCCAAGTGATCTTGAGCCAAACAGTGACTGCAGACTCAGAGGGATCCAAGTCAGGTACACAGTCTCCTGCCAGCCCCTCCCTGTGACCCCATCCTGTCCTGTGCTCACTGGACTCTCCAGTCTGCTCTGTGGACCAGGATCCTCTCTCACAGAGTGTTGTGCATAACAACACATGAAATTCAGGATCAGGGACTGCAGTCTACAAGCACCTTTGTGTGTGGAGCAAGTTATCACCAAAGGAGGGAGTGGACTTTGGCACTTGGGACAGAAGGGTGGGCTAAGGAAAATTTGGTGCTGAATTTGGGGAGTGCACACTCCAAGAGGTTGATCTACTGTCTCCTTCCAGCCTTTTGGGTCCTGAATGCTGGACAATAAAGACACGCAGAGATTCCATAGCTGCAGAGTTCCAGAAGTGTCAACACAGCAACACATCAGGAAAGAAACACACAGCAAAGCAAAACTGCTCACCTACCCCAATGGAAAAAGGAAGGCAAAGAGCAGAATTCCACGGGCTTATCTGAGGGCACGCCCCCAATTATCTGGGGACCTCTCACTAGGCTCCACCTTCTAAAGGTTCTACCACCTCAGAGTAACCCCTCACTGGGGACCTTTGGGAGATGCTCCAGTCCAGGTTGCTGAGTGTGTCTCTTCCTAAATTAATTAGTTAAAATAAGCAGTCTGCCCCAGAACTGCAGCTGACTAAGTCATACAGCAGAATGCAGTTCTCAGCAACAATAGTTAGAGCAGAACGCTATACTAAGAGATGGAACGTTAGTGCAGAAGTTGGACCTGTGCGGGAGATAAAAGCACAAGGATGATATATAGTCAGAGTTCAGGAAGGAGACAGTCCGTCACCCCCACATTGTTAAATGACTTAGAGTAAATGTGAAATGACCGTAGTGACTAGCTTACTCCTGCGACGACAAGGTACTCTTTAAATGTGACTATTTTAAGTGCAAGCGGCAAGAATGAGCATCCGGCTGAGTGACTCATTGTATAGGAAAGTAAACACGCAGGGAAACGATGTGTGCAGAGGGCAGAAGACTCCAGTGAGGGAGCCCACAAGGTAGACAGTAGAACTTCTCAAGTGTGCCAGAATCCCACACACAAACCCAAATGGGGAGAAGGGGCAACGAGGGGAAGAGAGGGGGGAACTGAGAATACAGAGTGAATTAATAAGCTAACAACTGAGAAGGTAGTTATGAGAAGCGGTGAAGAAGCCAACCAGGACTCAGCCATAGAAAGGCGAGCACATGGAGCTCTGACTGGGGACTCACATTCAGTCTCCTACATAGTGACTAACCATTGGTCAAAGCTAAAACAGTACCAGCAAAGTGTTGTTGCAGTCACTGACTGTGTCTGTTTTAACTGTTCACAGATGGCTAATACTTTTTGCCTCCTGTACGACTAAGCAATATTTTAAAAAAAAATCTATTTCACTTGCAGGCAATGAGAAGTTTAATGTTGGTTATATGTGTACATACATATATACACATATACTTATCTATACATTTACATATATGTGTAAATATATATAATTTCCAACTCAGAGAGGTCAAATGGGCAAAAGCTTTACAGAAGTGGTTTTGAGAGAAGGTAGGGAAAGAAATTGGGGGCCTCAGTACAGAAAATTATTTTGGGGAATTTGCTTTGAGTTGAGCAGAGAACTTGGGCTAAGAGAAAGAAAGTTTTATTTTTTAAGATGGTAGAGAAGGATGCTACTGCTTAGAGAGGGGAGGAGATCCAGAAAGGGAGGCAGAAATGGGAGGGATGGCCTTGCCAGGGCAAGCGGGCCAGCCCCATTATGCTTCGAAACCAGGCCTCCAATGAGCAGGAAAGCTCCTGCGAGTTGGCCGTACCTTGTGACGGTCCCAGCTCCCCGCTGTACCATGGGCTTGGAATGAGGTCAGTGGGCAGAATCATTCCATCTTCCTTCCTGTAACTTTGATAAAACACTGTGACCAAAAGCAGCTTAGGGGAAGAGCGGGATTATTCCATCCTGCAGGGGCAGGTCATAGCCCATCACATATATATGTATGTACACATACATACTTAAGGTAGGACCTTGAAGCAGAAACTATGGAGAAATGCTATTTGCTGTCTCACTCACAAACTCAGGCCTAGCTGGCTTCCTTTTACAAACCAGAACCACCTGCCTAAGGATGATGCCACCAGAGTGGATTGGACCCTTCTCCATCAATTAGCAATTAAGACATTCCCCTATAGACATCAAGCTATATGATCTAGGCAGTTCCTCAGTTGAGACTTCTTTCAGATGACTCTAGTTTCTGCCAAGTAGACAGTGCTAAGTAGGATTGATGAATGGATGGATGGATAGATGGACGGGTGGAATATATATGCAAATATATATTAGTCTTTTAAAAAAATTCCCTAGCAATGCAGCCCACTCATTCTGAGAAAGCCTGATAATTCTAATAAGAAAGCAGGAGAAGACGCACAGCTGAAGAGCTAGCCTTATTTGCAGGGCTTATGTAAAAAATAAAAATAGATCTGAAGTAAATATACAGAATGTTCACATCTGTTCTGCCTTAGTGAACACACAGTGTCTGCTATAATTATCTGAAATGTTTTTCATTTTCAAATAATACTAAAATGATAGATAATGGAAGGAGGATTATAATTTACCACCGAGCCTTGGAAGAAGACACTGGGGATCTTTAAAGATAATATCATGGCCATTCCCTCCAGCTGCCCCCTCTCTCCTCAGGCTGGAGCCAAAAAAGCCTTTCTCCATCCCACCGTGCTCTTCTCCGCTTCCTTCTCCTCCAGGAAGGGGGTGAAGGGCAGGGTAGATGCATCAAGTTTTAAAGCAGAACAACTCAGCTTTGATCTTCTGCCCTCCCCTCCAAACCCTGCCTGGGACATATTTTTTCCAACTAAATGGTATTTTAGCGTATAAAATGGTATTTCTGCCTGAACTAGATAATTTCTTCTCAAAAAATAAATTTGAGGAGGAGTTTTGAAGTATCAGGTAGTAGGAAAGAGAATAGAATACACAAGTACAAACACCAACATCTCTGATGGCCGGCCTACAAACGCCTAGGTCTCAGGCTTTGCAAACAAATGCTAACACAAACTTTCACTCTGAGCATCTTTGTTTACTGGTGATGGGGTGAAAACAAAGCAGAGAATTCTGTTCTTAGCTTACCACCTATCCTATCTCCTTAAGAGTGTCTTGGAGTTTGGTTAACCTACCCTGTTCCATTTTTCCCCCAAGCTGCTCCCTCCCAACCAGTTAAACCTTTCAAACCCTCAATGTTTCTTTCTTCCTCACTTCAGAGGAATTTTAAAAATCGCGGGCCATGGCTCTGGGTTTGCTTTTTGTCTCAGTCTGGCATCAGAATGCACGGCCCCTAAGTCAGAAACTAAAGGTGAAAGTGTGAGCCTGCCCCTCTGTATACATTCGCTCCTTGAGTAGAGAATTTGGGCTAAACAGGGAATAGATAAATGCCAAACAGATTCATCCCTGGGCCTTGCTAAATGTATCCTTCATTCAATAGTCAATGCCAAGTGCAAATACCAGCCAATAAAACCAATCAGTAGGTGTGCTACCTTGCAAAGCCAACCACTTCAAGTAGAAGTCACTTCCACTTTAAAATGGCTTTAGTAAAACCTAAACTTTCTTTAAAACTAGAATGTATCCAATATGACAGCTAGCATAAGCGACAGCTAGCATAAGCGCAAATCACAACCTCCTTAACATGAGGTCCCACTCCTAGACAAACAGACATCAAGTCGTCCTGCCCTAAAAACCCTGTTAAGCATGTTTTCAGAGTTTGCTCTCTGTGTAGAATTTTAGACCATAGATGCTTCTACATCTATTGTCTGAGTTTTACATAAAAAGTGGATTTGGTGGTGGGGAAATGAAGAGATAGCTCAGACGTTAGGAACACTAGCTACTCTCCCAGAGGCCTGGATTCAGTTCCCAGCATCCACATGGTGACTCTCAACTGTCATAACTCTAACTTCAGGGGATGTGATGTCTCTTTGGGCATCACCATATGACATATACATACAGAAACACATATACACATACATATACACAGATAAAAGTAATAGAAATAAATAAAGAGGAGTTTTACCTGCCAGCAACCAATGTTTGCCCTCTTGAACATTCTATCATCTGTGTGAACAGTACGCGATGAATGGTGCAGCCTGACATTACAGTATGCTAATCTTGTAATTTTTTTTTGTTATTTCTCATCCATCATTGAGGTTTTGGTTATTAAAAAGCCAATGTTTTGAAGATCCAGTCCCAGGCACCTCCAGTACTATCAGAATATGTGTACAGATCTGTTCACATACCATTGTGTGTCAATTG